>NC_142171.1:25273905-25583726 GCF_029865625.1 Vigna umbellata | reverse complement strand
GAGAAGAATCAAATGTTTGACGAATCAAACTCACCATAAACGCCAGTACATATGACTAGTCACAACTTACTGGATTTGACCAGGACTGCTCTATGATCAGGGATGTACCAACTCCGGTTTTTAAGATTCCTCTATCCTACCATCACAATTATAATTCATAATTCTATATCTACCACAATAACATGAATTCATCAGACATTTTCATTCCAACGAGATATATTGCACAATAGTTTAACAGTACATAATCTGTTCAACAAGATTTAAGTTAAAAACTTGTCGAGTAGACTTCCAGGAAAGAGAGGCGCGTCACAATGGACAACTTAAGTACCAAGTCTTTCCTTAGCCAAAGTGTTCCTCAACTAGTTTTAACAAATTTCTTATTTATAGATTCAAAACAACAGCATATAATATTAACACAGAAATTCAATATAGATAGATATACAGTAAGTATTAACAGTACTCACACAGAATTTCAAGACATGAATAGTAATAAAACAATACTAAATCATAATATAAAAGCTTAGAAAGGTTAGCTCCCCTACCTCTATTCCAGACTTAATCTCTTGCTCCAAATTTGTTTCCCCGAAAACCCTCCAGAACCTCTACTCTTCTTGTAACTAAAAATTTCTTCCTAACTCTTTCTTCTGTATTTCTCAAGCTCTCACTTGATTCTTTCTCTCTTTGTGTAGAATATCCTCCCCTCTCATGACTATTTATAGTCCAAAAATTTTAATATTTAACAATTTTTTAATATTATTTATTATTTTAATATTATCTTATTATATTAATATTTAATCACCATTTGGCCTATTTGATCTCTCAATAATGCCTTCAAATCTGAATGCTTTATCCATTATCAATATTTTAAATTTTATTTTATTTTAATTTTATTTTATTTTTTTTTAAAAAAAGGTAGAAAAAAGCTTGAACCCATGTTCTTGAAATCACCACAATTTTCTACCATTTAAGCTACCAAAATTTCTATAATTTAATTATTATTATATTTTCCTTTTACAAAGAAATCTACTAATAATAAATTGTTACATTAAGATAAATATTTTTCAGGGTCTTAGAGCCCCATCTCATCATCTAAGCCACATGAGACTAAATCAAACAAAAAATTTAAAATAATTGAACAAGATTATTTATAAACCTTGTTGATAACAAGATTATTTATATTAAATGCTTTCAATATTAAAATAATGAGTGTCATATTTTTATATATTATTCTCACTTTTAAAATATTATTTTATATATCTTTACCAGAAATGGATGTTTATAAATTTTGTTGTTGATTATTTTCCCTGTATGTAACGGCAAGGATGAGCTATATGTTGAGTCGTTATTAATGTGCGTTATTGTGTTTTTGTGAAAAGAGTGATTGTGAAAGTGCGTAGAGGGTTCTTGTGCCTAAGTGAATGGTTTTATCTGGAGAAAGAGACAACATTAGAATCGTAAATGTACAGCCAAAGTTACGAAGGCAATTTACTATTTTTTTATTAGGGATGAATAGGTTCATCCGACATGCACGAAAACCTAAACTTCTATTTTTTTTCATAAAATAAAGGAACACGACAATGCCCTCGATCTATGCATGGCAAAAGAACATTGGACCACAAATTGATTACTCAAAATACCATTCCAAATACACCAGAGGACCAGTTTCAAAAAATTAAATTTAACTTATTGTATAGAGTTTTGTGTGGAAAAGGCAACACGTTTTTTAAATTTTACTTATTATTATTTTAAGCAAATTACAAATTAATATATTATAATTTAAATGATAATATAAATATATATATATATATATAAAAAAATAATTAGTTAATTATTACAATAATTAGTTATACTTACAATATTATAAAAATATGATAAAAATCCTAATTCGTAATATTACATGCATACAAACAAACAAATATATATTATATATATATATATATATATATATATATATATATATATATATATATATATATATTCTTACTATAAATGGAATTCTAGTCAATTTAACCTTGATTTTAAAATTAAAATAATCATCTTACCCATTTTATATCATTTTTATGATTTTATTTAATTTAATTATTATTTTTATTTTAATCCCCTTTTTTAAAATTTAACCCTTTTATAAAGTAAAATAATTAAAAATTACCTACAATATAATTATAAAAAATATTCATATTATGTTTATAAATAATTTTTGTTAAATTTCCTTTTTTGAGTATTTAATTCAAACTTTTATTAATATACAAATAATAATTTTATTATTTTATAACAAATACATATATTTTTACCAGTGTATATATATATATATATATAGTGGAGTTTAATAGGGTTTGGATTCGTATGCTTTAAAGCTACAAAAAAAGATGTATATGAAGACATGACCAAAAGAAATAGATGTACAACAGTGGAAATGCTTTCTTTATGTCGGAAATTCAACTTTGGATCCTTGTTTATTGTTCATAACTCACTAATAACAGAAAACCACCTTTTAATTATCATACTAATATAAGAAAAAAATTAATAAAGTTCTTTTTATTGCAAAATAAAAGAAAAAAAAGCATGTATAAAAGTAAGTTAAAAATGATACTTTCAAAGAGGTTTGTAAAAATGATTCTCTCTCTCTCTCTCTCTCTCTCTCTCTCTCTATATATATATATATATATATATATATATATTATATATATATATATATATATATGTATGTATGTATTATTATAAAAGTTGAAAATTTATATTTTTTATTCTTTTTGCCGTTAAAGCATAGCTAAATACCTTATGATGTAAATGTGGAAAATAGAAGAAAAACGAGTGTGTGAATGATAGAGTTAAAAAATACGTTTGAATGAATATATAGTAAGGATTTGAATAAGTTGAATAAAATGTTATATGTAGTAATTATTTTTTACAGCAATAATTTGTAACTTTTTATCTCTTTGTATATGTAATAGTAAAGATTGCGTACAAAATTTATCGTTCATTTGGATAAACTGTCTTCTGACTTTATGCTATGTTGATTGTTGATTTTAAGAAATAAGGATAGTGATGAGTTGGTTTATTTTAACTCGGAATCATGAAAACAAAAACGATTGATAAAAAAAATATTCATTTTGACTTATTTTAATCGAAATTCTAAAACTAAATTATAATTTTGAAATAAAAAAAATATAAGTTTTTTTTTTACTATTGGGTCAACATAATAAACTTAAATAAATGAGTTCCATTTTGATTATAGTAAAACAAATAATATTTCTCCCATTAAAATATAAATTTACTACTTAATTTCATAATGTCTATAACACATTATTTAATGTAAGATTCATTAATAACACTGTTGTTTTCACTACTCTACTAAGTTATGTATTTTTTTTTCAACGATAAGAATAATATTAATCGTAGAAAAAGAAAAAAATACAAGAAAAATTATATCTAGATTCTAAAATAAAAATGATTTACCTTTATTAATTTTATCACATTATATATATGTGTGTGTGTCTAAAAACAGATATTTTAGAAAAATAAAAAATGAAAGAAAATTCATTTAAAGAAGTCAATAAAAAATCACTTTTTTATTTGGACAAAAAATAATTTTAAAATTTATAAAATGAAAAATTTATTCTTTTACAAAATTTAACACAGAAACTCGCTCTTTTAAAAAATATATATATTTATATCAAAATAATAATTATAATTACGGACTTTTTACTGGTTTGATTTATTATTGTTTTTGTTTTTATTTTATTTTTTAAGAAATAATTTTTCGTTTCTCTTACTTGTCTTGTCGACAGAAAATTATGTGTTCACACACAATATTTATATATTAATATATTATTGCAATGTATAATTCTTATTTCACGTAAAAATAGAAAGTCTAACTTAATAAATCACCAATAAGTAGTTTGCATTATAAGAGAGAGCTTTTGGTTCATAAGAAACAAATATCAATAAATATGTACTATCAGTTTATATTCAAACTTTTGACAAAGAAGATAAATATACATTAGTTGATCATTTTTTTTAGTTATGTGATCCTTGAATTGTATAATATTTTGAAGGGTTTTCTTTATAAGAATTGAGACATTTTTAGTGTCTTTATATATATATATATATATATATATATATATATATATATATATATATATATATATATATATATAAATCTTTGCTGATAAAAAAAATTCTATGATGATATGATAATGATTTGGAATTTCAATTTTTCACAATAATATAGAAGATTTTTTATACTTGATACAACTTTCTTTTCATATGGTGTGCGAAATCTATCAACTTTAGAAATTGAGTACAATAAATATATCTCTTTAATAACTTTTAAATGGTCAATATTAGAATATAAACTAAATATAAAATTTTTAAAGTGGTTAGTGAAATAATATTTAGTCTTGATGATCCATTAAAAGAAATCATTTTCCAAAACAACCAAGTGTTCTCTCTTTATACACATCCCACTAATTTATTATAAAAATAAGAACACTAAATATACAAGATTAAAGTAAATTTTTTTATTTAAGATTACACGTTATGTGGATTGAATTTAGTCGAAGGTCACGAAAAATATAGTGAAATAGCATTCAAAATCTCATCGGAAGAACTCCGTGTACTATTGTTCGATCAAATCTCAATCATATCTAAAAAGATGATGACCTATGGGAAACAAAAACAAAAATTAATCACGTAATAATTAAATAACTTTTAGTTTTGACACTTGATGTAGGATCCAAATCGATTCTTATCTTTCATAAAAACTAAGATTTATGATCAATATTGATAGCTGTTGTAATAATTGATGGTATAAAAATCTCTATATAATATATGAACTCTTAAGTTATATACATATGAACATTGTTTTCTAAAATGGTCTTAATTTACCGATCAATTTGATTTTGTCGATAATTTTACGAATTTTTGTCGATTAGGAATTTTTTGTACTATTTTTAATCTGTTCATGACATAAAAATTTCTATATATTATATTAACTGTTAAGTTATATACCTATAAACATTATTTGCGAGAGTGGTCCTAATTCTACTTCACATTGTTAATAAAAAATTGTGACTACTTTCTAATCTTTTTTACTTGCATTGTGAAAAAAAAAAATCTATAAATACCCTCTACATTTGTGAAGAATCCTCAAGCTGCTCATTCTCTCTTCAACTATTCTCTTATCATGAGACACACTATGTCTCCATTTCTCTTGTTCTGTTTGGTGTTTGTTAGCCAATTGATGGCTGGTTTCAGTTCATCAACACCACCTCCATCCTATGGAGATCATGTATCAATTCTCAGCATAGATGGTGGTGGCATCAGAGGAATTATTCCAGCCACTGTTCTTACTTACTTGGACAAGGCTCTTAAGGTTCTAGATCTATTTCTTTGTGTTTGTTACTGTTGCAAAAACTTTTATTATACCTTAAATTATATATATATACTTTGAACTTATATTTTTACATTTATAAACAGTTCATTCCAAATTCAACTGTACAAAGTACTGGATAACATCAATATGTTGTGTTATGTATATTTTTTGCGTTCATGGATTTTTCCCAGCAGGATAAAAACATTTTTATATAATTTCTCGGAGATGAAAGAAAAGTGAGAAAATTGATATGACGGAGAAATCTAAGAAAGTTAAAAGAAAAAATATTAAATAAGTTGTTATATAATGTTATTGTATGAATTTGAATGTTTCCGACAGTGATTTCTTTTGTATGAACAATATGTTGATAGATTTAGTGAAAAACCTCAGCCGAAACTATACTGTAACATTTGAGTTTTGTGTTTTTTGTTGCAGGCAAAGGATCCGACAACATCATTGGCACATTACTTTGATGTGATATCAGGAACAAGCACTGGTGGACTCATGACTGCAATGTTAGCAGCACCAAATTCATCTAATTCCAATCATCCTCTCTTCACTCCATCAGAAGTAGTGCAGTTCTACAAGAAATATGGCCCTGATATATTTAGAGCTAGGTATGAGCATGAAACTCATAAAAACTATTCCAAACATGTTATAACATCATAGTTAAATCCTAAACTATGTAGTTGAGTAAAGTTTAATAAAATTGGTTTAGGTATTAGGTTTGCCTTAATTAGTTTGCTGTTCTTGTGATGCAAAACCATGCAGAGATTGGTGGGATCTTGAAAAATGTCCCAAGTACGATGGAGAGTTCTTACGGGACATAACACGTAAGATTTTGAAAGATACACGACTGAATCAAACGTTGACGAACGTGGTAATACCATCTTTCGATGAGAGGAAAATCTACCCAGTTATATTCTCAAACTTCAAGGTTAGAATGCTAGAAATTGTGTATATTATGTATTGTGATATGAATAACCCTTTTCTTATGGCTAAGTGCTGAATATTGTTTTTGATGATGCAGCTGAAGACAGAAACTTACTTGAATGCGAAACTCTCAGATATATGCCTATCCACTTCAGCTGCACCTACTTATCTGCCACCCCACCAATTTGAGAATGCTGGTGTTCAATTTGATATGGTTGATGGAGCTATGGCTGCTAATAATCCAGTAATTAATTTTTACTGACTTAAACTTACTGAAATAGTTTTTTTTTTTTGTTATCAGCAATAACTAATATATAAATACAACAATGAAACATTAGAAATGGCTCACCTATTTATAACATCAATAAAAACAATGGAGATAAAAAATTAAAACCTATGAATATTATATTTCCTTTTCAATATACAAAACTCAAACAATATTCAAACCACTCAAGATACAAAACACTAATGAAAATATCTTATGATCTCTACAAACTCAAAATATTACAAAAGAAATATATTTATATAATTGTATTGTTGGATCATTTTCCACTAAAATAGATCTAACATTCTGTATCTAATTAATATACAATATATTTACAAACAAATGAGATCCAATAAACTTTCATAAATTATCTTTTCTATTAGAGTTAACAAGTTAACAAGAGATAATTTCTTTTTCAGAATATCTTGTTTATGATAATTCTAAGTTACTCCTTTACAATAATTATCTTTTAAATCGTTCTCTAAACAAAACCATGATTTTACTACAGTATATAAGCTGAACCAAAGCATTAATTTTGAGGACTAAAAACATGTTTATTGAAGTTCATTCAAAAGTATTCATTTATAATCCTGCCTTTATCTTTGTTTAGTGTATAATGTCAACTGATTCACACTCTTCAAAATATTAATTCTAATAATTTTTTTCAGTTAATTTCTTCTCACCTATTTAGCAAATGTTTAAAGAGGATATTGATTATGTAGTTTATGATTATCCCTGTTTTCTCTACCATAATAAGAAAGAGACATTTTTAAGTAAAAAAAATTAATTAATTAAAAGTATTTAGAAATCAATATTAATAGTATATATATACATATATGTGTGTGTTTATAAATCTTAGTTTTTTTTTATCAGCAATAAAAAAAACATAAATTAAAGGGGTATTTGAGTGCTCTAGCCTTTTACATACCTAAAAGCAAAGGTTAAAAACCATAGATATAAACTAAAATGTGAATGTAACACCCACAACCTGTTATAGTATGCTAACAGGTTTCTTTTACATAATAAAAGTAACTCTTAACTGAAAGGTTGCATTCAGAATTAATTGGCATGCATATGAACATATATGATCAATGAGAAGTTTGGGAAGATGAAATGAAATCTGATAACAGGCTTTGGTGGCTGTGAGTGAAGTGATACAACACACTGGGAACAAAGAAATCATGTTGCTGTCATTAGGAACTGGAATAACAGCAAATAACAAGTTAGGTGGCATTTTTGATGGCGTGTGTCAACTTGGATGGCTAATGAACAGCTTTGATGTTTTTAGTGAGGCTTTGTATAGTACAGACATGACCCATTACTACCTTGCCACAGTGTTCTCTGGCCTCGTACCTCAGGATAACTACCTTCGAATTGAGGTAAATATCAGTTACAAAAACTGATTTTAAACTACACAATATAAATACTTTTTTGTAGTGAGAGTTTTCTTAGAACGAGTAGAGATTGAATCTACATGATGACGATGTAATTACAGGAGTATAACCTTGATCCATCTATGGAAGAAATGGACGATGCTTCACCCAAAAACATGGATAAGCTTGAAAAGGTTGGAAAGAACCTGTTGTCCCAGAGTGTTCGCAGGATGAATATTAATACTTTTGTACCAGTTCCACTGGACCAAACAAATGCTCAAGCTCTTGACAGGTTCGTACACAGTGTGTTGTGCAAAAGTTTAAGTCTTTTCTCTTGCCATAGCTAGAAAGAAGTAGAAATTCTATGTTTGTAAGGTTGTGGGTGTTACAAAATGACCCAATTGATTACCCATCATTGAATGCTGACTGTGAGAGACAATTTCTGTTTTTGTTTTTCAATTTGACGAAGGTTGGCTGATAAACTGTATGCTGAGAGGCTGTTGCGTCTGAAAAGGAAATCTATGGAAAAGGGAAGAAGACCATTTATTGGAACTGTTGAAGCAAATTCCAATCGAATCTCAGCAGCTTAAGCTCTGTTAATTAGTGACTTGTATGAATAAATGTCACTGTGATGACCTTCTATTATGCTGTGTGTTACTGTCATGTTTGCTGTAATAATTTTCAATGCTTTTAGGGTTCTAAGCAACTCCTGATTGCATGGACAATGGATAAAAGAATATGGATGTTTTGGAGTTCTTTGTAACTCCTATCAATCAATGATATTTCATAGTTGATTATTATTGCTTTTCTTGAGATTGAGATTATTTATTTAGGGCAACATAGGCAGTCTGCATATGTCACTACACAATTTTTGCAGTAATATTAAAAGTAATTACTACAATTTGAACACAGTTATGGATTACTACAAATATTGATAGAGTTTTAAGAAAATTGTGTATAAAAAATTGTCTTTATATATTATATAAAACAATGATTACATTAAGAAAACTAGGTTTATGGAAAAGTAATTACAAAAAATATCCTTAAAAAAATACAGTTTATATTAATAAAATGAAAGTAAAAAAAAAAATTAATGATGGCGAAAATAAGTAGTGGATAATTCGTTACATCTTATTAAATGTGATTTAGAAATTATAAATAAGACTTTGAGAAAAAAATAAATTATATTATTAATTAGAAAGGTAAGATAGAATATATATATATATATATATATATATATATATATATTATTTTTCCTTTGTTTATAAATAAGAAAAACAGTTATCATAGAATAAAATAAACAGATTTCAAAACCTTGACAAGAGTCTTTTTTATCAGTAAAAATTAATCTAATTGAATGAAATAATTTGGTTATCCCAATCTATATAAAAAAATTGTGAAAAACAAAATAAAAACTCTATCAATACAGAATATGTGAAATCAAGCAATACAGAAAATTTAGAATTGGTCAAAACCACATTTTCCAGAAAAAAAATTAATATAGTACATCAAAAGATATTAAAATTGATGTGTCTTTATATATATATATATATATATATATATATATATATATATATATATATATTATATATAATATATATATATATATATATATAGGGTCACGAGTTGCCAAACATAAAATTATTTGTACTATGGATATTCCTCAATGCAACTATTCATAGAACGTGAAGTATATAAAGGACTAAGCATCTACTTCTGGAAAAACATTGAAGACTTTCCTGAAAATTATCCACCAGTCACTTATTGTTTCTCTTTTCTAATAAGTGATCCAAATTTCACCTAGATTTATATATCCGCTACTTAAAATTCAGATCGAAAAACAAAAAAGAAAAAAAAATATTTCTAAATAAAATCTTTTTAGTTCGGAAGTAAACATTCTATTTAATAATATATAATTATTAAAAATGACATCATATATAAACGATTGAAAAAAATAGATAACTATTACAAGTATCTATTAATAAAGATAATATTAAATATACACGATATTAGGATCTTATACTTAAAAGAGTTTTATTACAATGAAAGTGCAGTACTAATTTCCAAGTTTGATAAAACAAAAAGTGAAAGTTGTCTATTTCTAAGCTTCAACACTGCTTCCTTATTAAGGTGATCATCATAAACAAAAAGAAATATACAGATAAATAGGAAAGAAAATGGTAAGCTAATGTATCAAACATAATCCTATAACATTTTATAAAAGCATACACGTAACACACAGATAAATCAATCAATCTTAAGACATATAATCATTTATTTTAGATCTCACCATCTAGATACATGTATTGATGTCAAACTCGTGGGGAATCTACACTTGCGTGATGGAACAACTTGCCCACCCAAGCTACCACATCAAGGTTAGTCCGTCAACCACCTCGAGCCAAGAAATAACTCATAGATTAGGATCTCTTGTTATTCCTTACGACATAACTCACTCTTTTCTACTTGAAGTTGGATGGTTATTGGAATTTCATGATCATTCCCCATTTCGGGGCCCCTACATCAATATATGACACTACTGAACATCACCATAGAATCTCTCTACTAGCTTCATAGAATTACGTCAACCACATATGACAAGCCCATCACCAACAACATACCCATCCTAACCACCATATCATGTATTAAATATATGCCAAACCTACTCATGTTCAAAATTCAATTCATGAAGCATCACCATTATAATAGTACACATGCATAGGATCCAAAATAACTTAATTCAAGCATAACCAAAATCACATCAACACATAAAACATGAAAAAACAATTGAACCAGGTCACCCTTAATGTCCTTTCCTATCGTTCAGTGCCAGTGTTCATATAAGCAACCTCGCTTAGCAAGAATAATCCTCTCGCCCAGTGAATTGTAGATTAAACTTGCATAGAAGAAATGACGCTTAGCGCCCAAAAACGCCACTTAACGCCTAGAAAATACAAGCTCACTAACTTCGTAGTGCTTAGCACTCTAGAGCCCAATGGCTCTTTGACTCTGTAGTGTTCAACACCACACAAGGTCGCTTAGAACTACACCAGAAACTAACAACTTAGATTCTTGATGTGATTACACTAAATATCTATCCAAATGACCAAATTAGTATTCTTTGTATTATGATTGATAAGAAAACATGTTTAAATCTCATATTGAATACCATTTTTCCCAATAGCAATTCAGTCCATCATATCAAACTAAAAACAACCAAAAACCCAAACAACAACTCAAAATACCAAATGACCAAATATCAACAATTTAAAATGTTAATCAAGTCCTAAATGACACAAACACCGACTCATAACATCAAGCTTCTTTAATAAACACTCCCCATTGAATTTCACCTGTCAAACCACTAATTGTAGAAGAATTCCACCCACTACTCTAACCTATTATAAAACCACAATTCAACAACAATTTCAACTAATGCTAACATAAGTTTCATGATTCCAAATAGTCAAAATAAGTATCATTTAACAAATAATCACATTATGACCTACTCATACTAGACAACAAGATTTCAAACCAAAATCAAGCAATCATACAACTACACAATAAAATTTTAGCAAGCTTATTTACCTAAATTTAATAACTCGGTCATCTAATCCAACTTAAAAATCCAAATTTAGATTATCAAAGTACTAAAATTGTAGAAACAAGGTATTTAGCTTCCCTTACCAGTCAAACGACCAAACAAATCTATAAAATTTCAAACAGCTTCCATAGATCAAAGAACTCCATTTGCAACTACAAATCACAAAATTATGATCAAGGTACGCCGTTAGAACTACTAATCAACATATAATCTAATGGAAGACTCATATGACATATGCAATGGAAAATTGTTCACATGCATTAAAAAACAAGAAAAGTAAAGAAAAGAATAGAAATTTACTCTTTTAAAAGAACTTATCAAACATACTTGAAAATCTCGTCACGAGAATCACTCAGGCGATCTTCAAACAAATAAACAAAGTTTTAGAAAACTTAGAGAGATAAAGAGGTTTCAGAGAACATGTTTTAGAAAGATAATATATTTTTAAATAATGAAGCTTGTTAAGTAAAATTTTATTTATACTTTAAACTTTTAATATTAAAATAAATGAGTTTTATTATTTAAAATACACTATTATTTTATAATACATTATTTTTTAAGTCTTTACACGTGCATTGAAAATTTATTGCATGATTCAGTATTATTACAAGTTCAGTTAACATTTATATGATAATTAAATTTAGTCAAATTTTTTCTTAAATTAAAACTCTTGTTTACACCAGTGGCAGATTATTGTTTAAAACTTTTTAATAATTTGTTCTCGACATTAAAAATTAAACCTACTATTATACACATCTACCAAATCTTCAATAACAAACACTCACAAATTTTAATTTTAGCATGTAGGACCTGCACTGTAGTAGAGTAGGTTTTTGGCATGCTTATCATTGTGTTTTCTGTATGTAGGACAATTGTATGAATTGCTGTCATGGTCTACACAATTTGTCTTATCTAATCCCTCAGAATTTCTAAATTTTGGCTTTTATTGCATTATAAAATGCCTATGTGTGTTTCTTTTCCTTCATCCACCCATACCTTATAAAAATATTTCATCTCACAAAAAAAAGTTTATTTTTAGTAGCTTATAAACTTAAAAAATAATATATATATATATATATATATATATATATATATATATATATATATATATATATATATTGTTGAAGGTAGAGACAAGTAATAACTTATTCCTTTATTTACATATTAGTTACTATCTACACATGTAATGAAAGAATCTCGCAACTTGCAGCTACTAATTTTAAACATACACAGTAAAGAAAATCTTGAGACGGTGACTGTACACCCTTGTTAAGAGCTTGAACATTTGTCTGCTCTAGTTCAAATGGTTTAAATGTATTTACATTGAGAACTACCATGTTAGTGTTGTATAAAAACTGAAAATTACCAACAATATTTTTTAAAGTGTGTAGTTTTACTGTTTTTAAAGACCTATCCGCGATGCATTGTGCAAGTCTCCTAAAATATTATAGGAACTTCTAAAAATATTTAAAGATCTCAGTACTTTAAGAAACTCCAAAAGAGTTTTATACTCAGGATATAAGAGTTAAAATAACAAAAGAAAGGAAGAGAACCAAGAAGAATTTAAGTTTAAGATGAAAAAGGAGACTTAATTTTTTGTGTGTATTTTGGAATGAAGTAGGAGCTCTATTATAGAGCTAGGGAAGAAAAAAAAAGTTGCAAACAAAACTGCCCGTTTGCATCATAACGTCTGCCAAAATCAACGTTGTAAAGCTAATGTTGAAAAAGATGAACGTTGCACAACGTTCCTTAACAATAATTATTTAACATTCTTTTGCAATAACTCTTATAGTGTACAACAATCCCCACGTGTTACAAAAGAAAGTTAAAAGAATTTTTTTTCCCTAATAGTTAAATAAGTATTAAATGAGAGATAAGGAATTTTTATTTTGGATCTTATAAAATGTAATGCATGAGAACTGGTATAACAAGCTATGTGAACCAGTCTTAAATTGAGAATAACTCTCCAGTTCTTGAACCGATTGATTCTCTAATCCGCCTGAATCGTAAAATTATTCTCGTACCTGTTCTGGTTGACCGATTGAAAGACATACGATGTAAATGATGATTTCTTTGTGGCATCAATGTCATCATTATAGCTTTTTGGTATGCTTTTCCTCGCCATCATAATCAAATGGATTAGTCCAAGACTCAACAAAACTAGGTTTAGCATCCTTGAAATGAGTTTCTTTGCACCAGACATTATCTCTCTTCTTGCAAAATTGATTCAAAGGCAGATTTAGAAGTAAATTTCTCAAAATCTGGTTCGACCAATAAAGATAACCTAATTTTTCTCTACAAAGACAAGCAAGTTATATTCAATCCCGAAACATGTAAATAGAAGTTTGAGATAAGAAGATAGGTTATGCGCATTTACTGTTGCATTAATAATTGTTAATTCCACACGTTGAGCTGACTTTAGTATCATAATGTCTTGTACATGTACCTTTTGACTTTATGGACAACATTTGGACTCATGACGATATCACATCACTTAGACAATTGACTTTTACCCCATACTCGAAACACATAACAAAATATTACCGAAGAATACGTTGAAAATTTCATATCAACTAGAGATATATAAGGTCAATTTAGAATATATATGTTGGTGCAAACTTCATCTTACAAATCAATTTTATGAAATTGAGTTACACTTGAAGTTTACTTCTTAACATGATATTAGAATTATGAGTTAGAGTCTATCCTAACGAGATTTGTATTGGTTAGACATATCATTTAACTCGTTATCGGACTGCTATCGAACACCCATTACTGTCTAGAATCATGCACGAAATGTATATACCTTAGTATGAAGGGTGTTTTAAAAGTCTTTCATCGATTAGAGATAAAAACAAATTTAAAGTATATATTTTAATGCAAATAAGCTGATACTATAAGATTGAGTTAAATTTAAAGTCTATTTTTTAACAAAAACATATTTAAATAATACAAATGGAAAACTGATTTTTTTTTATTCAAACTCCAAATTTTAAGGTAAATCTATGAAAGAACCATTTATATAAAAAAATTTCCGTCGTATACTCATCTTTCAAGATCCTTAGAACTTTGTCGTCGTCCACTGTGATAACGAAATTTGGTATTTTGTGGGATTTTTGGTTGAACCCAGTAGCATGGACTTGATAAGGTAATCTGAGACACTCTTCATGTGTGGTGGAGCCAAATAGGCTGCATTATCTTCAAATAAATTATAATTTTTTTCCACTCTAATTCGTTAAACAAATTTCTGTGATAATGACATTTTAAAAACATGTTTTCCATGGAATTTTCATCATCATCTTTAACATGCAGAGAGAAAAACATTGCTTGGATAAGGCTCTATGTAGACTTGTGATTAAAATAAATTCTCGTGACTCTGCATTATCCATAAAGAACTAGAACCATGCAACATCACAAAAAAAACCCTCATCCACGCTCAAATTATTTTTTTAATTTCTTT
Organism: Vigna umbellata; assembly: GCF_029865625.1. Taxonomy (NCBI): domain Eukaryota; kingdom Viridiplantae; phylum Streptophyta; class Magnoliopsida; order Fabales; family Fabaceae; genus Vigna; species Vigna umbellata. Next base: position 25,568,717 of record NC_142171.1, on the reverse strand, counting down.
TACCTATTTCTGTATTTATTTCATTTTATTTTATTTACAAGTCACTCTAAGCCTGAAGGATTTGTACAAAGCATCATACATATAGAGATCCTTTACTAATAATCATAAACTAAGTATGCATAAATAAAAATTCTAAAATATAAATATTCTTTCCTAGAGGTAATAAAATAAATTATTATCATGTATTTTTTTTTAAATTAACAATAGTTAAAAATAATTAATCAATAACAATCTTAGAATTGTCAGTGATTTAGTTGTTTTCATTAATATACGACTACGGTAATGAGAACAACAATTTTCACAAGTTCAGCTCCACAACCATCTAGGATTAAAAAAAAGTCGAACCTTTTATTAGCAAAAACATTTATATTAAATAGAAATATTTGAATTGTTTAAATTCATATATATATATATATATATATATATATATATATATAAATGTGTACATATAAGAAAATGAGATATTGTTATGTTAGCAATCAATCACAATGCAATTACCAATTTATCAGTCATCCCATAATGTAAAATCATATTTTAATAGTATATAACTATTATAAAAACACCACACATTTAATATTTAAGAATAAATCACTCATTTATATATATATATATATATATATATATATATATATATTAATATATTATTACAATTATAACTATAATAACAAAAATATATATATACAAAGATCCTGTATAGTTAGAGATATGATTACATAAATTAAAAAAATGATAAAGTTTTCTAAAAGGAAATATAAACATTACCAAATATCTTAACTCTACATTTCAGTACCATTTTCTCGTCTCGCACTGTATTCACTAGTACTTTCTTATTTCTTTTATAATATTTAGGTCATCATTTTAAATAAAGAGAATAGATAAACCAACAAATACAAAAGAAGTGATAAGCTACTGTGAAAAAGAGTAATTATACAATAGATATAAAGATATTAACACTTAAGTCATTCATATCAACCAATCAATCATAGCAGATACAAATACTTATATGAGACTCAACCATTCGGACACATGTATTGACATCAGATTTTGATGCACTTGTGATGGTGGAACATTAATGAAATGCTACCATAAAATCTTCCCACGAGATCCGTTGAATTATGCAAACACATGTACCATACCCACCACCCCAATTTCATACATGAATAAACACCATTCACACTTAAACATACATCAAGTACATTGTAAATTCATTTCAAACAGTCATGGAATAACAAAAACTCAAACATATATACTGGCGCTCAAAAGTGACGTCCAACATTAGGCATCATGCCAAAAGGTGATGCTCAACAGCAGTCTAGCTGCTCAACACCAAACATTTCACAAAAAATTAACGAAACTCTTTTGCCGCTTAGCATCTTGGAAATAAAATGCTCAAGACCTACAATTAAACATGGCGCTTATCGGTGTTCTACTATTTCTCAACTCCAAAGCATTCTCATTTACGCCTACTCAACGTAAAAGATTGGCTCTCAACGTTGTATCAGATATCAACACATTTAAAACTATGATTTGTGGAAAAAGGAACATAATCAAATCGAGAAATAGGTATTTCCTACTTAGTACTTTGGTCAAAAACAACTTTTAATGTCAAGGCACATATCAACTTGCTCAATTAATCAAATCCTAAGTTTCTCAATTCTACACAAATTCAATCAATGCAAACAACATACAAACATTCACCACATATCAAATTTCAACAAATCAAACACCATTATACCACCCAATCATGCAAAACATAAAATTCAAGACATTTACAACTTAAAAGTAAAGCAATTAGCTTCCCTTAGCTGAAAGATAACCAAACAGCTTGAGAAACCTATAAACACATCCTGGCTCACAAAAAACAATGTTTGCCCCTAAGAATAAAGCAAACATGATCATGAGACACTTAGAACATATTATCAACAGCGAATCTTATAGAAGATTCAAACACCACATGCGAACTTAAAAAGTTCACATGCATAGAAGAATGTCCAAACTAAGAAAAAGGGTAGAAAGTTAACTTATCCTATTGAAGAAATTGATCGTATAGAAGTGGAGAGCTCGCGTTGAGAATCACCATAATTGTCTCCGATCATCAAACATATGAACTGACAATTAGAAACTCTAGAAAAAAGTGAGAGAGGTCGAGAGAAAAGGAGTTTAGAGATGATGTGATTTAAGATAATGATACTCGTCTATAGAAATTATATTTATACTTTAGAATTTTAACATGAAAATAATAAAATCTCATTAAAACACACTATCAATTATGCACTATTTTATAAGCTCTTACACTTCAATTTAAACATATATCTTATTTCAGTCTTAATAGCATTGTACAAATATGACCCTACAATTTTCTCCCTAAACTATTGAGGTAACATATATTCAAAAAAGGAATTATATTAAAAAGTAGACTTTGAATTTAACCCAATCTTAGAAACTTGACTTATAATGTAAGGTTTTCAATTACTTATATATGGTAAGTTTGTCTTATTTATAGTCGTCGTGAGATCTCCAACACACACCTCTCACATAGAGACATATACATCTTAAATGGATGGTCTAAAAGCAAATGACACGATAAACCCAACAAACAACAAATCTTCCGATAATGAGTAGTATAATAAGTTTAGCAAAAAATAAATTTTACTAAATAAATATCGAATAGTTCTTATATTATGTTAAGAAGTGAACTTTTAAACCTGACTTAATATTATAAAATCGACTTATAAAATAAGATTCGTAACCACTTATATAGTATGAACCATATTATCTTTATTCAATGTGAGATTTTTAACCAATTTACTCATCTTTTCTTCCATCCCTCCTTTGAGTCTTCATTAAACAAATCAACCAAATGTTTATGCCTTTGAATCATGAGTATTTATTGATAAATTTGCAATAAAAAAAAAAAACACATCCATCACAAAAAATAAAAAAGGTTTAATACATCATTTGGTCCCTACTTTTAGGGGTTTGGTTCAAACTGATCCTACCTTTTGAAAAAGTTCAATAAGGCCCCATATTTCGTTTAAAAATGTTCAATACGGTCCTTTTCGCTAACGCCGTTAAACACGTAACGGTGCAGATGTCACCGTGGCCAAACCTGAGTGATCTGTTTTGTTTGATGATTTCATGACAATATGAAGTGAAACGGGACAATGTATAGTTGCTCAAACACTGACCTGCATAAGATATTTTTGCTTCCTAACGAAACATTCATTTTCTTTTGCTGCTTCTGTTATTAGAGGGAGGGCTAAAATGTGCAATTGTAATGCTTATCAATTGTAACGATCAACATTCATTATCCTTAATAAACAAATTAATTACCTTTTCCTCGAAGAATTGTAACTATTAATGATGGGAGTTTCGTTTTGCCTTTGTCAAAACTAGACCGATACAAAAGGAACCATCTTGCACATTGTTTCTTATATTCCCTGTTCTTCTAATTATAGTCATCCACATCACTTGCCAAAACTTATTTCTTTTTTTGTTTAGACATATAAAATTGATTAAAATTTTATAAATTTGGTTATGTTTGTTATTACTCCAAACATTTAAAGCAAAAATTCTAAACAAAGTTAAATACCATACATTCAAAGAAAAGATAACTACATCCCTCTCTTACCTAAATTATTTTTTATCTTTGATGGCTCTACAATTCACACTCACTCGTCAAACAAAATATAAGGTACTAGGAATTGCTTTTAATTTCCAAACTATTATGAAAAAAAAATTATCCATTACAATTATTTTATATGATATTATAAGCTGGCTCCACAATAAAATTTTTTATCACTTCTCCCTTCCATTCCCATGTCTCTTGTCTTGAATTGATGGTCTATACGGTGATATTTCTTTCATAAGTCCATTAAGTTGATTTACATCTTGTTATTCCAATTGCCCGAGACCAAAACCCGCTTATCAATTGAATTGTTATACATTTTAGAATATTTTTGTGCCAACGAAAATTCTCCATTCCACTTATTGTGTCAAAATTTAATTTTTGTCACCTATCTTAATTTTCATGTTATATTATTGTCAAACCAATATAGAAATGCTGCAACTTAAAATGTGTAATACGATAACCAATTTGAAAAGATGTAATAGAATTAAAATGCTGCAACTTAAAATGTTAATTCAAATATAATTAAAATGTATCAGGCTTTCTTATAGTGACATTTCAAGAGACTTTCCTAAGGGATCCATACACTAAATGTGAAAAGAAGGTTGGATGTTGTTACATATATTTTGGCTTTTAATCAAAAGCCATGTTTTCATATTTATGAAGTTTGTCACACAACTGAAATAAATAAATAAATAAACGTTTAAAACACAACTGAAATAAATAAATAAATAAATAAACCCTTATACTTACATAATTGTATACCAAGTCCCATTACAAGATAAGAATAAATAATTAGTATCTTTCTTGAAGGAGAAGGAAAACACCAAAAATATGTCCTTCATTTGAAACAAAATCTCTCATATACCTAAACTAATTCAACTTTATAACCCATACAGAAAAAAATATTAAATATATGAATAATATCATAAAACAGATAAGAAAAATAGGTTTGAGATTATCTAATTGTAATAACTTAGGTGTCTCAAATTAAAAATGGATTATACAAGGTGCCGAATAAAAATTACCTTTCTTGTATAAGCCAAAATAATTATAGATGAATTAATTATAATTAAACATAACTGAAAATTTAAGAAATATAAGTTTCATTGAACTATCACAATTTGATTTTTTTTTTATTAGAAGATAAGTTTAGCAAGACGTCACACAAAAAAATAAACCATATTTTTATAAAGAACAATAAATATTAAGTAAATTAGATCTACCACACCAACATTGAATACAGACATTATTATTATCACTGTAAAACAAGATTAATCTAAATATATAAACTAAACTATGAAAAAAAAAACAACCATATCTGACACAAACTTGTCTTGCTTTTTCTTTTAGAACATCTAATATCTTTCCTATTATCTCTATTTCTTTTCCTATTCTTAATTTTCATATCAGAAACAATTGAAGCAATACTTAAACTGATATCCAAAAGAAACACACCTCTAATATTTAAAGATAAAACAAGAGGAAAATCGCGAAGCAATGCTAATAATAGATGAAGAAAGTTATTACATGATCTAAGAAAAAAAAAACAATAGAGGAGAAAGCAGCAAATACCAAGACCTCTTGATGAGCTTCTCACACCAATATCCTTTGGAATATGCATCCAATTAGCATCATCTTATCATCAAGTTCTTCCAAAATGAAGGAGGTTACTGCTAATATTATAACCTTTCCTGAATATGTATATATATATATATGTATGTATGTATATATATATGTATGTATATATATATATATGTATGTATATATATATATATATGTATGTATATGTATATATGTGTATATATATGTATGTATATATATGTATATATATATATGTATGTATATATGTATGTATATATATATATGTATGTATATATATATATGTATGTATATATGTATGTATGTATATATGTATGTATGTATATATGTATGTATATATGTATGTATGTATATATGTATGTATGTATATATGTATGTATGTATATATATATATATATGTATGTATATATATAATATGTATGTATATATATATATATATATATATATATATGTATGTATATATATGTATATATGTATGTATATGTATGTATATATATATATATATATATATGTATGTATATATATATATATATGTATGTATATATATATATATGTATGTATATATATATATATGTATGTATACATATATGTATGTATGTATATATATGTATGTATATATATATGTATGTATATGTATAAATGTTGTTGTTGAACTAGCAAGGATATCTTTAGAGAGAATAAATAAACCCAGAATATTTTTTAGAGATGAAGACAAGAGAAAGAATGAGATTAATAGAAGAGAGAATGAGAGAGGAATGATTCTGATGATTCTTTTAGAGTGAAGGAGGTGCTCTATTTATAGGGTTCATGGATCAGGCCCATGATCCAAAAATCCAAAATATCTTTTAGAAAAATAATATTTTATTAATAAATTAAAACGTTGGGAGCGTACCTTTAGGGATAATATCTTCAATACAAACGTTGGAGGCAAGAGGCTTGCGGTCCAAGCTCAAAAATTCTTCCGCATTTGATGGAAGCACGAGACTTGAACGACTCTTGCAGAAAAACCCAACACTAGATATTTTGCAATATCAGTGTAACGGCATAATTTTTATAACAATCCCTCACATATTGCAAAATGTATATACAAACGAAAGAGAAAAGAAATTATTCTGGGTTTCACAAGATGTAATGCATAAGAACTGGTATAGCAAGCTATATGAACCAGTCTTAGATCAAGAAACTTAACACACAATGTAGTTGGTATAGCAAGCTATATGAACCAAAGACACTTGAGTGTGTTAGAGGTTTATCAATCACAGTACACCCTCACAATCCTTGTTGTTATCGCTGTGATGCGCTTACTAGGCCATGCGCGTGCCCGGTATTCATGAGTGCTCTAGAGATCATGCCAAGATCTCATGCAAGCGGCCCCACTTGACACTCATATAGGTGATTTCATCAAGTGCATGCTGCAAATCATACACCACCCGTAAGGGATATGAAGATCATTAAAACTTTGATTAATTACAAAGTTTAACCTCTCAATAATGCAGTCTCTAGCACTTTCACACACACCATAGGAATGGACATATTTGATTTAAAATCAAATTAGTGCTATCAGAACTAACAAGTGACTTGTTTTTACCCATATGAACCTTATTCATGGGATCTCCAATCACAAAGGTTGGGTTACCATCACTTGTTTGTTTGTCAGTGGCTTAAGTCTCATTCCCTCGATGTTTCTAATATCATATTTCTTTCCAAGGATTTTGTCAGAGGATCTGCTAGATTTCGTTCTGACTTCACATAGTCAATGGAAATAGTTCCACTCTTTAGCAGCTGCTTCACCAAATTGTGTCTCAATTGGATATGTCTATTATTTCCATTGTAATTCTTGTTTTTAGCTATAGCTATTACAGATTGGCAATCACAATGTATTGACACCGATGGGTTTGGTTTCATTCTTAGTGAAATTTTTGCTAAGAAGTTGTTTAACCACTCAGCCTCACTACCAGCCATCTCAAGAGCGACAAACTCAGATTCCATTGTTGATCTTACAATAATAGTTTATTAATAAATTAAAACGTTGAGAGCGTGCCTTTAGGAATAATATCTTCAATGCAAACGTCGGAAGCAAGAGGCTTGAGGTCCAATTAAGCTCAAAAATTCTTCCTCATTTGATGGAAACACGAGACTTGAACGAGTCTTGAAAAAAACCCAACAAGATATTTTGCAATATCAGTGTAATGGGATAGTTTTTAATTATAATAAATGTATGGGGTTTATTCTATATAAACTTTTTTTAAAAATATGCAAAAACTAATCAAATGCATAAGGAATAAACTTCATAGGAATGAAATAACGGCTAATGAACTCCAAAGATACGACTGCAACAGGAAGATGAATATAACAACATATATTGAGCACTTTCACATATTGTTTATATTCTGAATTAAATATTGTGGAAATGATATAAGAATAATTGATTGTATTTTTTGGAATACTTTAGATGTTCTAACTAAATGTTGAGGGTAGATTTTTCTGCAGGAATAAACTAAGAAATATCATTAATATTCTACTTTCTGTAAGATTATTATTTATGATATAGATTATATACAGGTTGAAACATCCAAGTATATATATATATATCCTCCAGGAACCACTAATAATAAATAACTCTGAGTATTTGAATAAACATACTTCCACAGTATAAAATTAAGTACAAATTCGTGTTCACACGACTCCCAAATGAAATCTATAGTAATATTGATTATGATCTTATATCTTCATTTATTACTTTTATGATTTCAATGATACATTTTCCAAATTTCTAGAAGGTAAATGTTATGACTTTTTATCAGAAAATAAATATTATATGTAATATGATTACTTTTCAAGATGTTGTTTAAGACTTTAGGTCTAAATTATGTATTATATCACCAGCATGTTTGAATAGGAGATCTTATAAATATAGCCTCAAAACATATGATCCCATGATTTCTCTCATAAGATTCTCTTATAAAGTCTTTTTATTATAAGACATTCCCATGGTTGAGCATCCTTATGTGTTTTTATTAAATTAAATAATATTTTTTAAGAATATATATAAAGTTATAATAATTATTTAATAAAAAATATTATATTGATTACTTTTACAAACGAAGAAAGTACGCTGTTTGTTTGGTAGAGAGGTTATCCACTTCTTCTTTTATTTTAAAATAGAATACTATATTTTGTATGTGACCCCAAAAAAATTATAATATTGTATCACCATAAATATTAATATAATATATAATTTAAAATTGTGTTCGTGGTTGATGCCACCAATACTGTGATATAAATATATAATATTTCCTTCATCGAGTAAAACAAATCAAAGTCTTTTATTTTAAATAATACTATAAGACATAAAAAGAAAAACAAAATTATTTAACTCAAAACATTTGTTTTAACTATATACAATTAAAAAATTATTAAAATGTAATCTTCGAAAATTTATTATATTATGAGTTATTAGAAATAATGGTCCCAATTCAATTCATGATTAATACAGAAATAGGAAGAGTTATACCAAATCATATATATAACTTAAAAAAGTCTCTTTGTTATTATATATTGTAGAGAAAACAGGGATGATCATAAATTACAAAATCAATATCATCTCTAAGAAAATTCCTAGCCCCTCATAAGTAAGATAAGGTTGTAAAATTCTAAAAGATTTAATTTATAGATATTTTTTCACATAAATGTAGACGGGTATGAACACCTTAAATACTTTGTTAAATTTTTATATATATTCTTTTATAGAAAAGAAAATCTACAAGTGTGGATGTGGTTCTTCTGCCATCTTATGCAGTTAATGAGTTTGTGTCGCTTCATACAGGTGTGAGCTGGTTGCTTCAATTCTCATTAAATTCTTTTGGCTCTTTTAAAACATATATAATTTCTTTTGTGTAAGAGATATTTATAAAATAATTTAATTAGAATTAGAAAAGTTAATAATTATGTGACTTATTATACAATTATATTTAAAAGTAATTTTTGAAAGAAAAAAACTATATGTAAATATTTTCTATTATATATTATTATAGATATGACATCAGCACAAAAATAAAAAGTAATGACAACATTAGAGCTGTCAAAATGGGTCACAACCCGCGAGCCAATCCGGACCACCACGGGTTTGAGCCAGGTTGGGATAGAAAAAATTGTATTTTTTTTATGCTGGTCAGATTTCAACCCGGCTCGTTTAAATCCGGTTCATGCGGATTGAACCCATGGTGTGTCTGGTTGGTCCACTAACCCACTTACCTAATTTTATTTTATTAAAATTTAATTTTAATTTTATAAAAAAATATTTATTATTTTGTTTTTGCTTGAAAAAATTATTTAAGTTCCTTATTTTCAAAATTAATTAAACACCCATGTTGGGAGTGAAATTTGTTTAGATTTGTATTATATAGAAAGTTTTTAATTTTTTTTATTTAAAAAAAATTGTAATTAAGTGAGCCAGTGAGCCAACCCGTTTACCCACCAACCCGAGGTGGGTTGAGCCGGGTTCAAATTTTTCTGGCTCGGTAATAAATGAGCCGGGTTGGGTTGGCTCACTAAGTGACCAACCCGTGGTGGGCCGGGTCAGGTCGGGCCGGGTGGCTGGTTTTGACAGCTCTAGACAACATGTTATGAGAACATAATTTATATAAAATTTAGTTAATTTTTAATTTTTTTTTATAAATGTAAATATTTTTAATTAATTTTTTTATTAAAATTTTCAAGTATTTAAAAGGTTTTATATTTTTCAATTGAATTTTTACCATTTAATTTTTAATAGCTACAATTTATTATGGTAAGTTTCTAAAATATAAATTTTAAAATATAGCTTTTAATATTTTTAATTAAGTTTTTATTAAATATTTTGAATTTATTTAATATATAATTTTTTCTATTTTTTACTTGAAATGTTTTGGTTTAGTTTATTGTGAGGTATAACGATTATTATAAAACATATTACAATTTATGTAAAATAACAATTAACTTTTTTATTGTTTTCCATAGAATTGTTGGATTATGAAGACCATGATGACATTTAGGTTAAATCAGTAATACTTATAATATTATCTCTCAACAACAAAGTCAAATGTTACGTTTATACATATCGATCAATTTAGATATTTTCGTAAACATAAGAAGAGTTTATTTGCTATTTCTAATGAAAATGTGGTTATAGGATGAAATATTTAATATTAAGAAGAAAAATGAGTTTGGATTTGATTGGTTATTTTGTTTTAAGTTTTTGAGTTCGTGAATAAAATTCATCAATGTTTTAATAAATAATTTAATTGGACAAAGTAAAAAATTATTTAATTGGATGAAGTAAATAAATGTGCGTACCTCTGCATTTTTTTTTCCAAATTAAATAATATTGTTTATCTTAAAATTAATACTAATTTCAGGTATAGAATAGAGACTTCAGAGTTGGAAAGAGAAAAATATTTGATGACTAAAACTAGAATTTAACAAAAGAAACATAATTTAAAATTTTAGAAGAATAAACAAATATGTACTTTTTATCCTAATATATTAAAGTAAAATTTCCACAGGCTTAATTTATTTGTTCTTTTCTTTCAATTTTTTTATCATTTTTTACTTCACTTTGACTATGGAGTTAGATTTTTAATACAAAAGTCTGACTCAATATTCTATAAGAGTTTTTTTTTTTTAATCCAATCTATGCTGCACTGTCCTAATATATCAATATATATTATTCATTTTTTTAGATGTTTTTTTCTGTTAGTGAAGGAATTGTGATGATTTTATTGATACATAATAACAGAGGAGACAATGATTCTACAAGATGGAGAATAAAGTATGGTCAATTTATTCAATCAAGAAATTAACAATAACTGCAATTGTTTGATTGGAAATTTTTTGCAGAAATTAACAATAACTGCAAGGATGAGGATATTAGAGATCTTTTTGTAAGACCCATAAAAAAAAAAATATATATATATATATATATATATATATTTATAGTAGTAAATTTTAGTATTTTATTAGTAATAATAATTTTAATGGATAGAAAATTGTAAATTTTGGATATAAAATTATAGTAATTTTAGAAGGAGAGATTCAAATTTTTGGTAACTTATTTAGTAAAATTTTTTAAATGGAATAGTAAAAAGTAAATAGTAAATAGTAAAAAGTAAATAGTAAAAATAAATTTTCAGCATTAAGATTCCTTAGCATGGAAGAAAGTAGTAGGTAGAAATTAGGATCAGATTTGGTGAGAAAATGATTGAAATATTATTTTTAAATAATATTAAAATAATAAATAATATTAAAATATTAATGAATAGTAAATTTTTTTTACTATAAATAGCCATGGGAGGGAAGGGTATTTTGCACCAAGAAAAGAGGAATCAAGTGAGAGCTTGAGAAATAGAGAAGAAAGAGTTAGGGAGAAATTTTTAGTTGCAAGAAGAGTAGAGGTTCTGAAGGGTTTCAGGGAAACAAATTCGGAGCAGGAGATTAAGTCTGGAATAGAGGTAGGGGAGCTAATCCTTCTTGTTTATGATTTTTTTATCCATGTTATGATAATGAATATGAGTTATGAGTATGTTAAAATTTTGGTAATGGTAGTTATCTATTCACTTATATAAATTTAGTTTTCATTATTATAATTTCTTATTTTCGAGTTACTGTTGTGAAAATTTTCTATTAATTGTTTTCACCGTTGGATTTAGCTAAAATTTTAGTATGTGAATCCTAAGACCTATTACTAAACTTTGACCGTTCGGATTTGAAAATAGAAGTCTGTACTTGGAGAAATAAATACTGCAAGTTTGAGTAAATTAGTCACCCTATAGTTCTGTTACTAAGTTGTCTCGGTAAAAATATAGATTTTGACCTATTTAACCGTTAGATCAACCTCAAAATTTGATATATGATTCTTAGGACATATTAATACAATTTGACCGATCGGATTTGTAATTGAAGGTCTATGTTTAGAGAAAGAAATTTCGAAAGTGTGAAACAATCGGATGAACACTGTATTGTTGTTCTTAAGCTATCATGGTACAAATTTCATATATATTTCATCTACCGTTAGATTGAGCCCAAAATTTAGTATGTAATTCATAAGACATATTAAGTCATTTTGACCGTTCAGATTTGTAATTAAATGTCTGTGATTAGGGAAATTAGTTTCGCATTTTGAGTATAACCGAAAACCACTTAAAATTCTGCACTTGAGTTACCTCGGTAAAACCTCAATATCTATCTAGTTAACCGTTGGATCAACCTGAAATTTTAATATGTAGTTTATAACAAATAGTGAATTATTGTGACCAATCAGATTTGAAATCGGAGTTACAGATTTAGAGATATTAATTTCGTATCTTCTCAGGGATCTTAATATTGCTTAATTTCTATTTTTTGATATCTATATTAAATTTCGGTGTTAATATTATATGCTGTTGTTTTAAATCTGTAAATAAGAAATTTGTTAAAAACTAGTTGAGGAACGCTTTGGCTAAGGAAAGATTTGGTACTTAAGTTGTCCATTGTGACGCACCTCTCTTTCCTGGAAGTCTACTCGACAAGTTTTTAACTTAAATCCTATTGAACAGATTTTGTACTGTTAAATTATTATGCAATATATGTTGTTGGAATGAAAATGTTTGATTAATTCATGTTATTGTGGTAGATATGAAATTATGAATTATAATTGTGATTTATGCGATAGTTGTATTTTATTATACTGCATTTGAATTTATGCATCTGAACATGTTATGAGTAGTATGGGGAGATTTTGTAGGGGTATAATGTGAGTTGAGGAATATTAGTATGGTATGAGTCTTGTGGAGAGATTAAGTAAATGTTATGGTATTTGTGTATATGTTGATGTTGAGGGTCCCGTAGTTGGAGGTTATCCTGATACTCTAATAATCATCTATTCTCAAGTAGAGAGGGATGAATTATGTGGTGAGAGGAGCAGGAGGTCCTGGTCTATGTGCCGGTTTTGGACATAGTGAGGGGATTAACCTTGTGAATGGTATGAAGTATTTTGAAAGTGTATTTGTATATAAAAAAAAAAGAGAGAAAGAAAAAAAAAGAAGAAGTAGAAGTCATTACAAGTGCATAACCTCCCGTGACCGCTCATCAACTTATCATCCGGATGAGTGTCTATTGGGTATTGTGGTGTCTATTGGGTATTGTGAGACGAGTGTCTAATAGGAATTGTGGTATGAGAGTGTCGAACATAATTATTATATGATGTTTATATCAAGGTAATTATATATGTTTTATAAATGATTTGTTGCATGTTAGCTCACCCTACTTGTTTGTGTTTGGGTATGGGCGATGATCGTATAATTCGTTATACGGGAGCAGATGAAGGAATGTCGTCTGAAACAATACCAAGGAAGAAAGAGATCGAAGAATAAGTTAGAAGAATTCAAGTTATATTTAGGAGTTTATAGTTGAAATCTGAGTTTAAAATATATCAACGGTGAATTTTTAAGTGTGAGATTACGGGATGTTACCGTAAATGTAATGTTACAATATATAAATTATGAATTATCCAATGTGAGAAATTTGGGATGTTACATTAATGGTATCAGAGCAGTTCGTCCTTAGGATGACCTCTGTGTTGTGGGTCTTCCGTGTCTTCTCTGTGAAGAATTGAGTCTAAATGGTATAATTTACCATTTCCTCCAAATCTAGATAGTAGAGTATTATGTCTAACTACTCATGACTTTTACCATAGATGATTTTCTTTCTTAATTCTGAGGGTTTAAGGAAAGATATTAGAATTAGTTAAAGCCTTGATAGGAGATATAATATTAGAGTTTAAGTTTCAAAGGATGAGTGAAGATGTTGGTGTTTAGAAGTAAATTTTTTAGAAGTTTCTAGAACAAATTAATAGATGAGATATCTTAAGTTTCACAAAAAGGAGTTGAGTTCAAAGGCTAGATTAAGAGAAGCTTTGGATAAGCATGAATGTAGCAAGGTTTGAGAAATCAGTTTGGTTTAGTATATCAGTAACGTTAGAAGTCAGAAGAGAAGGAAGTATTGATGAGAAACAGAGTGGCATTGTGTGAGATTGGTAACATGGATTGATGTATCAGCGATGATTGGAATCTGAAGAAAGAAAATGGTGGAAGATTTGAAGATAAAGTTTAAAATAAAAAGGGATAGGAATACTGAAGTAGATTAAGAATAAATCAAATATTAGACGAAGAAGAGTAAATAAGAAGTTGTATAAGGCATAAAGAGGATTGAGAGAAAGTTTAATAGGAGGAGAAATTTATAAGTTAAGAGAACACGAGGTCTTTAGAGAAGAATGAAGTATTGGAAGGATTCTAAGCTAAATGGATGATTAAAAGGAGATGGTTAGATTTTTTTCCAGTAAATGCATTAGAGATAAGATTTGAGAATATGTGAATTTGGTATGAGGAGTAGTGGAGAAAATCCAGGTACGAAAATTTTGGCTTTCAGCTTATGCAAATATTTGGTATTTTTATGATAGGATTAAAATGTCATGATTTATGGTTGTAAATTTTATTGATTTTGGAATATTAAAGTTAGTTGAGGTAGTGTAGGTTGAATTGATATTATTATGAACATGACAAGATAAGGAAGAAGAAGAGTTTGGAAATAGATAAAAAGGAGGGTTGCAATGTGATTAGGGAATTTGGAATAATTAAGAAGTTGTAGGTTGTGATTGGAGAAATTTCATCAGGTATAGTTATGTGGTAGTATTCAAACCTCAATGGTGATGTAAAGGATGAGGATGAGTATTTTAGGGATGTCTGACCAATGCAAGTGAAGGATAGATATTGCAGTCTAGGGTATGATCGAAAGGATAGTTTGGTCATGTTACAATATGTTTTTAGAAGTTTATGGTCTTCAAGAATTGTGAGTTGATTGTTGAACATTAAGTGTAGTTAAGGGTGAATGCAATATTATCGAGAATCAGATAAGTTCATCAAGGACGAGTGAAGGAAATGATGCATAATCTTAAGTGTGGAATAGTTTCTATGGATGTTATAAAGCATACTCAATATAAGTATTATTTTTGGACAAGTCCTTGTTAAATGGGTATAGAAAAGAAAACATAAGGATGAATTGTTTAGTAATAGTGTTTTGGACTCCGTGTAATCATCAGAGTAATTAGAAATTTTACGGAAAATAGAAGTATAGGGTAAGGTGGAGCAATCTAGTATAAAATTTTGGTAAACATAAGTGGCTTTTGGAGGCGTACGATTTCTAGGAGTAGAAACTGTATTAAATAATGGAAAGTTGTTACGGAAAAAAAAAAAAAAATGATTCTTAGAGTTTAATGGGGTCATGGAAGTCTTAAATAGGGATCTATAAGGAGAATTACTTTCTTGTTATAATAGGAATGAAAAGTTTTATGAAATCTTGTGATTAATAGTTTATGAGTGATGAGTTCTTTTAAAACATTAATGAATTATTTTGAGACTAGTGAGGTATGTTTAATGGTGGCTTTCATGGGGCTAAAAGTGTCAAGTAAAAGTGTTTTGAAGGTTTATGATTTTAATTTTTTCGTGAATACATTTCAAATTTGACATGCTAGAAATTTGATGCACAAAATAAGTAGAGTAAATGAATTTACAAGGAAACTAGGAGATAAGGTGAAATAATCATAACTTTATTTCGAATTTTTGAATTTTCGAGGACGAAAATTTTTTTGTGTTGGGGAGAATGTAAGACCCATAAAAAAAAATATATATATATATATATATATATATATATTTATAGTAGTAAATTTTAGTATTTTATTAGTAATAATAATTTTAATGGATAGAAAATTGTAAATTTTGGATATAAAATTATAGTAATTTTAGAAGGAGAGATTCAAATTTTTGGTAACTTATTTAGTAAAATTTTTTAAATGGAATAGTAAAAAGTAAATAGTAAATAGTAAAAAGTAAATAGTAAAAATAAATTTTCAGCATTAAGATTCCTTAGCATGGAAGAAAGTAGTAGGTAGAAATTAGGATCAGATTTGGTGAGAAAATGATTGAAATATTATTTTTAAATAATATTAAAATAATAAATAATATTAAAATATTAATGAATAGTAAATTTTTTTTACTATAAATAGCCATGGGAGGGAAGGGTATTTTGCACCAAGAAAAGAGGAATCAAGTGAGAGCTTGAGAAATAGAGAAGAAAGAGTTAGGGAGAAATTTTTAGTTGCAAGAAGAGTAGAGGTTCTGAAGGGTTTCAGGGAAACAAATTCGGAGCAGGAGATTAAGTCTGGAATAGAGGTAGGGGAGCTAATCCTTCTTGTTTATGATTTTTTTATCCATGTTATGATAATGAATATGAGTTATGAGTATGTTAAAATTTTGGTAATGGTAGTTATCTATTCACTTATATAAATTTAGTTTTCATTATTATAATTTCTTATTTTCGAGTTACTGTTGTGAAAATTTTCTATTAATTGTTTTCACCGTTGGATTTAGCTAAAATTTTAGTATGTGAATCCTAAGACCTATTACTAAACTTTGACCGTTCGGATTTGAAAATAGAAGTCTGTACTTGGAGAAATAAATACTGCAAGTTTGAGTAAATTAGTCACCCTATAGTTCTGTTACTAAGTTGTCTCGGTAAAAATATAGATTTTGACCTATTTAACCGTTAGATCAACCTCAAAATTTGATATATGATTCTTAGGACATATTAATACAATTTGACCGATCGGATTTGTAATTGAAGGTCTATGTTTAGAGAAAGAAATTTCGAAAGTGTGAAACAATCGGATGAACACTGTATTGTTGTTCTTAAGCTATCATGGTACAAATTTCATATATATTTCATCTACCGTTAGATTGAGCCCAAAATTTAGTATGTAATTCATAAGACATATTAAGTCATTTTGACCGTTCAGATTTGTAATTAAATGTCTGTGATTAGGGAAATTAGTTTCGCATTTTGAGTATAACCGAAAACCACTTAAAATTCTGCACTTGAGTTACCTCGGTAAAACCTCAATATCTATCTAGTTAACCGTTGGATCAACCTGAAATTTTAATATGTAGTTTATAACAAATAGTGAATTATTGTGACCAATCAGATTTGAAATCGGAGTTACAGATTTAGAGATATTAATTTCGTATCTTCTCAGGGATCTTAATATTGCTTAATTTCTATTTTTTGATATCTATATTAAATTTCGGTGTTAATATTATATGCTGTTGTTTTAAATCTGTAAATAAGAAATTTGTTAAAAACTAGTTGAGGAACGCTTTGGCTAAGGAAAGATTTGGTACTTAAGTTGTCCATTGTGACGCACCTCTCTTTCCTGGAAGTCTACTCGACAAGTTTTTAACTTAAATCCTATTGAACAGATTTTGTACTGTTAAATTATTATGCAATATATGTTGTTGGAATGAAAATGTTTGATTAATTCATGTTATTGTGGTAGATATGAAATTATGAATTATAATTGTGATTTATGCGATAGTTGTATTTTATTATACTGCATTTGAATTTATGCATCTGAACATGTTATGAGTAGTATGGGGAGATTTTGTAGGGGTATAATGTGAGTTGAGGAATATTAGTATGGTATGAGTCTTGTGGAGAGATTAAGTAAATGTTATGGTATTTGTGTATATGTTGATGTTGAGGGTCCCGTAGTTGGAGGTTATCCTGATACTCTAATAATCATCTATTCTCAAGTAGAGAGGGATGAATTATGTGGTGAGAGGAGCAGGAGGTCCTGGTCTATGTGCCGGTTTTGGACATAGTGAGGGGATTAACCTTGTGAATGGTATGAAGTATTTTGAAAGTGTATTTGTATATAAAAAAAAAAGAGAGAAAGAAAAAAAAAAGAAGAAGTAGAAGTCATTACAAGTGCATAACCTCCCGTGACCGCTCATCAACTTATCATCCGGATGAGTGTCTATTGGGTATTGTGGTGTCTATTGGGTATTGTGAGACGAGTGTCTAATAGGAATTGTGGTATGAGAGTGTCGAACATAATTATTATATGATGTTTATATCAAGGTAATTATATATGTTTTATAAATGATTTGTTGCATGTTAGCTCACCCTACTTGTTTGTGTTTGGGTATGGGCGATGATCGTATAATTCGTTATACGGGAGCAGATGAAGGAATGTCGTCTGAAACAATACCAAGGAAGAAAGAGATCGAAGAATAAGTTAGAAGAATTCAAGTTATATTTAGGAGTTTATAGTTGAAATCTGAGTTTAAAATATATCAACGGTGAATTTTTAAGTGTGAGATTACGGGATGTTACCGTAAATGTAATGTTACAATATATAAATTATGAATTATCCAATGTGAGAAATTTGGGATGTTACACTTTTTACTTAGTTCCTGTTTTCTGTCTTTTTTTTCTTTGCTTTTGTATAGTTTATAGGATAGGATTGGAAATCTATGAATTTAAATCTCACATTAAATAAAGATTAAAAAAATTAAATAAAGAATAGGAAAATTCATTCTTTTAAAGTTTTGGATTAAAATTATCATCTTATTTTTTATACGTAGTTATTCAGTACTTATTGATGTCATGGACTGAAATATCTTACAAAATCATGTACTAATATATTTTATTTGTTAACAAAAAAAATGAAAAAGAAAACAATGAATATGTTACTATTAACTAATATTTGAATAGTCAAAGTTAAATAGAAAGAGAGAGTGTTTGTGTTTTTTAATTAATTATGTGGTAACTCATTTGGACTGTTTTGAGTCATCATAATTTATATATAACTCTTATTTCTTCAAATAATAAAGAACTTCACATTTAAATGGTTAATATAAATATAAATTTGTAAAGTTCTACATCATGGAATGATTGTCCAAAATTTATGATTTTCATTCTTAAATGTAAATAAAAGTAAAAAAAAAAAAAAGAATTTGAGACAATTTATTTATTTTTTAAAAATTTTTCTACTTGCATGGTGGCCAAAGAAGAAGTCTATAAATAGCCTCCACAATAGAGAGGAATCCTCAAGTTCATCATTCTCCATTTCACACCCTTCTTCTATTCTCTCTTAGAATGTCTCCTTTTCTCTTGTTTGCTTTGATGCTTTTCAGCCAATTCATGGCTGGATTCAACACACCATTACCACCTCCAAGCTATGGTGATCATGTGTCCATTCTCAGCATAGATGGTGGTGGCATCAAAGGAATTATTCCTGCCACTGTTCTTGTTTACTTGGACAAAGCTCTTAAGGTCTAATTTCTATTATATTATCACTGTGTGTGGCTTCCAACTTTTTAAGCTTTAAAAAATTTTATGTGTATTCTTCCCACATGAAATATTTGTTTAACTATACTAGTCTTATCCTTTTAAAGGAATGTATGAGGCTGATGAATTTAGTTCATTTTCCACAAAGAAACAACATATGAAGAGGAAATGGAATTATGTATATATATAATTTTCATAAACAGTTAACATGCTCTATATAATTTGCTTAATAAATGGGGGAGAAGAAAAAAGTTAAGTATGATAATTGTATCACTTACTTGTATGAATTTAATAACTTGTCTATAATTTTAATTGATGTTATTCACTATTGAATTGATGTTCTCATTTTAGTTTCGTTGAATATAGCTTTTTTTTTAATCAATAAAATAATGATATATTTATAAATAGAGTTTTTTTTTATCCACAAAAAAATTATACCTAAATAATACTTGAGGTATACATTATATTATCAATAACAATTGTGATAGTTCATCTCTTTAATTACAATTTTTTTTAACCAATCTTTGTTGGGAAAGTTATATCATGAACCTTCACAATTGTTCTGAAGCTTTTTTGTATAATGATTTATACACTCCTAGTCATTTCCATGTAAATCTACATCAAGCATAGTATATTTCAAACAACCTCGTCACAGAAGATTAATTAATTCACTTTTGAGCTATTTAAGCAAAAAGAATATACCTAACCAACAGATAAAAATTAAGATATATTAGAAAATGTAAAAAAATCTGTATACTGTGTTGCATTATATTTTCACAGGACTGCTCAAGATTTCACGAGACAACCTTATAAAAATATTGAATACATTAATTGTAACATTTGAGGTTGTGTTTGAGTTGCAGGCTAAGGATCCAACAACATCGTTGGCGGATTATTTCGATGTGATATCAGGAACAAGCACCGGTGGACTCATGACTCTTATGTTAACAGCTCCAAGCTCACCTGGTTCCAATCAACCTCTTTTTACTCCATCAGAAGTCGTACAGTTCTACAAGGAAAATGGTCCTCATATATTTAAACTCAGGTAAGAATGAAGCTCGTAAAACCTGTGTTAACATACTCATAACAAATATTTGAGACATGTTATATATATCATCATAGTTAAATTATAAACTTAGCAGAAGTATATGTAATTGGGTAAACTTTAATAAAAATGGTTTAGTTATTACGTTTGCCTTAATCAGTTTGCTGAAAGGTTTTGGTTCTTGTGATGCAAAACCATGCAGACCTCTCTGGGATCCTATCAGATGTCCGAAGTATGATGGAGTGTTCTTACGAAACAAAGCTAGACAGTTATTGAAAGAGACACGACTGAATCAGACGTTGACGAACGTGGTAATAACATCTTTCGATGAGCAGAAAATCTACCCAGTTATATTCTCAAGCTTCAAGGTTAGAATGGTAGAAATTGTGTATATTATATAGTGTGATATGAATAACCCTTTTGTGATGGCTAAGTGTTTGTGGTGGTTTTGATGATGATGCAGCTGAAGACACAAACTTACTTGAATGCGTTGCTCTCAGATATAGGTCTTGCCACTTCGGCTGCACCAACTTTTTTTCCATCCCACGAATTTCAGAACGATGGTGTTAAATTTGATTTGATCGATGGTGCTATGGCTTCTAACAATCCAGTAAATATATATTCATCACTATCTCAGATTTAAATCTATATTTTGTGAATAAAAAGCAATTTAATATCTTCTTTATCTTTTTACATATATTGAGAAATGGTAGTAGTAAGATTTTAACCTAGTTAAGACCTAGAGATTGTTTTGCAAGAAATATGTAGAAATAACTGAAGAGTTTGATTGAATACTTTAGGCCCTGGTTGCTGCGAGTGAAGTGATACAACACAGTGGGGATAAGGAAATTTTGATGCTGTCATTAGGAACTGGAATACCCAAACCTAAGGAGAAGTTAGGTGGCATCTTTGATATTGGGTGCCAAGCTGCATGGCTACCTTTTCACATTGATGTTATCAGTGAAGTTGCATTCAGCACAGACATGACTCATTACTATCTTGCAACAATCTTCCCTGGCCTCTTACCTGACGAAAACTATCTTCGAATTGAGGNGTTAGCCACGTCAAGAAAAAAATAACGTCGTTGATCATAGAGGACTAAAAATTACAGTTGATCATGGAGAACTAAAAATTAACGTCGTGACATTTTCTTAATATATTAAAACTTTATATACTGGTTATACTAGAATCGACATAGACAATTGGAGTGGTGACAATTTTGTAATGAATTAGAAGACTTTCTGTATCAATTCTACCTAGAACTAACTTATAAAAAGTTGTAGTGATGGTAATGATGAAGCCTACAAAAGCTTTTATGTCGTTTATGTTAATAACCTGCATAGCAAGTGAAAACTTTTTATAGCGTTTTCATGTATGTCGGTTTCAGAATCGGCATAAAAAACATTTTCTAATCGATATAAAAAGTCTTTATTGCACTAGTGATCCGTCATCAACCCTCACAATTATTGCAAATCAGACTCGTTATTAGCAACTTTCACATAATTTTCATTAACAACTCAAGAATACTCAAGGTGAAAGTCATCACTAAAACGAGTTCGGCCAAGTCATATCCTACCACACATGTATCAACGATGTCATTGTACAAAAATAATGATCAAGACTAACCTCTCTCTAATTATGCAATACGCAATGTTGATTCTAATCAGCATGCATATTTTAGGAAAAAAGCTACATACCTTTACAAAAGCATTTCTTGACAAAACTATAAATCCTTTATAAAAAATTTCTAAAAAAATTGCAAACTTTCTAATGATACATAATTATCAAGTCTTCAGTATACTGAAAATATTTATTGATTTATTTGTAGACAAATTGAAAATCGTTCTCATGAAAAGTTTTGTACACAAAACTTGAAATCTTTCTAAGACAATTTTTTTGAACAAAACTATTGCTTTCACAAAAGTGTTAGGCTAGGAGAGTAACCATGTAATTTCTAGTTAGGGGCTGCAATATTGGGTGATTTGATTGAGTTTAATATTGATAATTTTTGTGTTTGTTATTCTTTTTTAAGATTAGAGTTTTAAATGGATAAATCTACACTATTTTGTTCTATTAAAACATCTTCTTTTACAGTGTCTCTTTGCTGGGCGAGCAGAGTCTCGTTGCTGGGCGAGCCAATCGCTAGGTGAGCTGGTCAACTCGCTGTGCGAGAAAGTCAACATGTGAATAGTGCCGGTCAACTATGAACCGTGCCAATCAACACGTGAATAGTGTCAGATGAATAGTGAATAGTGAATAGTAGAAATTTCAGAAATTTTTTATCTTCTCAAATCCTTATTCATATGCAAAATAAACACATAAAAACATTCATATCGATATAAAATCAATTATATATACAATTTATACAACTTTTCACGAGATTTAACTTCATAAACACATCAAAGGAGATTAAAATAAGTGCTCAATATATGTAATTTTTGACACTTATCAGAATTCCAACCTATTTTGACATCCCTACTTTCGAAAATATAATATTTTTATGTATTTGTTTAAACTTTTTAAAATAATAAGTGGAATTGTTTAAACAAATTTATGTTTTAAGTTGTCTAGAGTATTGAAGCTTATTAGAGCATTTATAAATGTGTTTCATGAAAACTTGATTTGAATAGGGATATATAAATAAATATATATATATATATATATATTATATATATATATATATATTTACAAGAATGACATAATTCAGTTTGTCATCTAATACAAAGAAAATAAAAATAAAAATGCATGAATGATACATACTATTACTATCATTGTCTTTCCTTATTTATGAGTATAGACACTATCTACTCTGCTTTACTACTCCATTAGGGTTTATAAGTACACAACCTAGTTTATAATACCTCACATGTGTTATTGATGTTATTATCTCATAATCATGAAATGTGTGCCATCTTTTGTATAAAAGAATTAGGTTATTTACAATTAAACTAATTGCATGTATTTATTTAACTCATGGTCGGCTTGTAATCCAATAGATTAAAAGAGATATTATTAGAATATGTTGTGTTGATAGGTTTTGCACTTAACCGTAATGGAGTAGCTAAGTATTGGTAGGTAGAGTGGTATTCTAGAAAGAGTGTCTGGTAGTGTCGTAAGTTGTCAATTTTTAGACTCACAAAGGAAGGATAATGATAGAATATTATGTGTCATTCATGCACAAAATACTTTTCTTTTTATACTTTTTTCTTATACATCACAAATGTAGGTTTTTACATGGTTTTTCTCTCTTGTTATTATTTTCACGAGACCTAAATTTAGTTTTTACCTTTCCGTCCAAATTTAAGTTTCAATGCTTATAAATATGTATGCTAAAAAAATGAATAATATTTAAGCTTAAGCAAAAACCACACTCTCATTAAAACCAACTTTGACATTATCTCTAACGCTCCTCTTTTAAGTCAAAACTGTGTTTACACATACAACCCCAATTAACTCTACTAAATTACTAAACCTTTCCACCCTAAATGATTTTCTAAGTATACGAGCAACTTGTACTTCAATCTACATTGTTCTAATATATGTTTAACTTTTAATTTGATAAACGGACTCAGATAACAATATATGAGTATTCTGGAAAATGAGTTTAAATCATGTTAAAGTTCTAAAAGAAGATTATATTTATATAAATGATATGACGTGGAGTGTTAAATGATGAAACTCACATGTTTTAAATTAGTACTATAAAATTTATTTAAATCTTTATAAAATTGTGATAGAATTTTTCTTTTATCTTTTACATCTTTGTGGTGTTTTGATATATATATATATGACTTTGTATATAGAAGATATTGTAAATGATGGTGAGATACAACAAAGAGACTATCAAATATTGGAAATGGTAGATTAAGATTATGTATAAATATTTCTGTATATCGGTATGTTTCAGATATAATGTAATGTTTATCGGTAATTCCTGCATCAACGAGCTCTGATTTTTCTCCCAAATACTTTCTCCTCGTCAGTTTTTGCATTCATAAATAATATTGGACAAGGAAATCATATAAAACACAAAAGAAAAGCACCAAACAAGGGATCACTTTTAATAATACATAGTCCTAGCAATGAAGTTACAGACAACTCAAAAGCATTCAACCTTATTACATGATCCATGGTTCCTGCAAATGGGAGTTACATACAACCCCAAAGCATTCAACCTTATCCCACACATCACACATATATTACAACAAACGTACACAACATAATATAATATCACACACATAACATTTATTCATAATACTCAAGTTGCTCTTCTTCAATCAGAAAGAACTTGAACAGTTTCAACCAAAGGTCTTCCTCCTTCTTCCATATACTTCCTTTTCAGACGCAACTGCCTTTCTGCAAATACTTTCTCAGCCAACCTTGAACACAAACATCCTCTCAAAATTAGCATTCAATATATAATCAACTAATTATATATATACACACACATATTAGTTACTGTGGAAAAAAAAACTACAGAAAGTGAGTGTAGGCACCTGTCAAGAGCTTGAGCATTTGTGTGGTCTAGTTCAAATGGCTCAAATGTATTCACATTCATCCTCTTGACTTTTTGGGTCAACAGACCCTTTCCCACCTTTTCAAGGTTATCCATGTTCTTTTTAGAAGCATCATCCATTTCATTCATGGATGGAGGGAGGTTATACTCCTGCAATTACATATATATAATCAATAATTTTAACTTTTACATGTTAAATTAATTATTTTGTTTTGTTTTCTTCTATAATAAGTATAGGAAAACATTATGCAGAAAAAGCTAAGCATATACCTGAATTCGAAGATAGTTTTCGTCAGGTAAGAGGCCAGGGAAGATTGTTGCAAGATAGTAATGAGTCATGTCTGTGCTGAATGCAACTTCACTGATAACATCAATGTGAAAAGGTAGCCATGAAGCTTGGCAGCCAAGATCAAAGATGCCACCTAACTTCTCCTTAGGTTTGGGTATTCCAGTTCCTAATGACAGCATCAAAATTTCCTTATCTCCACTGTGTTGTATCACTTCACTCGCAGCAACCAGGGCCTAAAGTATTCAATCAAACTCTTCAGTTATTTCTACATATTTCTTGCAAAACAATCTCTAGGTCTTAACTAGGTTAAAATCTTACTACTACCATTTGTCAATATATGTAAAAAAATAAAGATATTAAATTGCTTTTTATTCACAAAATATAGATTTAAATCTGAGATAGTGATGAATATATATTTATTGGATTGTTAGCAGCCATAGCACCATCGATCAAATCAAATTTAACACCATCGTTCTGAAATTCGTGGGATGGAAAAAAAGTTGGTGCAGCCGAAGTGGCAAGACCTATGTCTGAGAGCAACGCATTCAAGTAAGTTTGTGTCTTCAGCTGCATCATCATCAAAACCACCACAAACACTTAGCCATCACAAAAGGGTTATTCATATCACACTATATAATATACACAATTTCTACCATTCGAACCTTGAAGCTTGAGAATATAACTGGGTAGATTTTCCGCTCATCGAAAGATGTTATTACCACGTTCGTCAACGTCTGATTCAGTCGTGTCTCTTTCAATAACTCTCTAGCTTTGTTTCGTAAGAACATTCCATCATACTTGGGACATCTGATAGGATCCCAGAGAGGCCTGCATGGTTTTGCATCACAAGAACCAAAACCTTTCAGCAAACTGATTAAGGTAAGAAAAATGATTTTTTTGAGACACCTAAATTTTTTATAGTCATTTGACACACCTAAATTTTTTATATTCATTTGACATAATTTTTACTTATTTTTTCCTCCTTTTTTGAAAAAGGGTAATGATATCATGATACACTTTTACATTCCTTTGACACACACTACAAGGATAAAATGGTTAAAAAAGTGTAAACTTCTGTATTGTTTTAAGAAAGAAGAGAATAAAAAGTAAATAAAGGTAGTGTTAAATGAATGTAAAATATTTAGATGTGTCAAAGAATTTTTACTCTTTGAAAAAATATAAAATTTTACACTTTTATAACTATTTTACCCTTATATCCTGTGTCAAATGAATGTAAGAGTGTGTTATAGTATCATTTCTTTTTAATGCAAAGGTAATAATTAAACCATTTTTATTAAAGTTTACCCAACTACATATACTTCTGCTAAGTTTATAATTTAACTATGATGATATAACATGTCTCAAATATTTGTTATGAGTATGTTAACACAAGTTTTACGAGCTTCATTCTTACCTGAGTTTAAATATATGAGGACCATTTTCCTTGTAGAACTGTACGACTTCTGATGGAGTAAAAAGAGGTTGATTGGAACCAGGTGAGCTTGGAGCTGTTAACATAAGAGTCATGAGTCCACCGGTGCTTGTTCCTGATATCACATCGAAATAATCCGCCAACGATGTTGTTGGATCCTTAGCCTGCAACTCAAACACAACCTCAAATGTTACAATTAATGTATTCAATATTTTTATAAGGTTGTCTCGTGAAATCTTGAGCAGTCCTGTGAAAATATAATGCAACACAGTATACAGATTTTTTTACATTTTCTAATATATCTTAATTTTTATCTGTTGGTTAGGTATATTCTTTTTGCTTAAATAGCTCAAAAGTGAATTAATTAATCTTCTGTGACGAGGTTGTTTGAAATATACTATGCTTGATGTAGATTTACATGGAAATGACTAGGAGTGTATAAATCATTATACAAAAAAGCTTCAGAACAATTGTGAAGGTTCATGATATAACTTTCCCAACAAAGATTGGTTAAAAAGAATTGTAATTAAAGAGATGAACTATCACAATTCTTATTGATAATATAATGTATACCTCAAGTATTATTTAGGTATAATTTTTTTGTGGATAAAAAAAAAACTCTATTTATAAATATATCATTATTTTATTGATTAAAAAAAAAGCTATATTCAACCAAACTAAAATGAGAACATCAATTCAATAGTGAATAACATCAATTAAAATTATAGACAAGTTATTAAATTCATACAAGTAAGTGATACAATTATCATACTTAACTTTTTTCTTCTCCCCCATTTATTAAGCAAATTATATAGAGCATGTTAACTGTTTATGAAAATTATATATATACCTAATTCCATTTCCTCTTCATATGTTGTTTCTTTGTGGAAAATGAACTAAATTCATCAGCCTCATACATTCCTTTAAAAAATTAAATAAATTGTCTCAAATTCTTTTTTTTTTTACTTTTATTTACATTTAAGAATGAAAATCATAAATTTTGGACAATCATTCCATGATATAGAACTTTACAAATTTATATTTATATTAACCATTTAAATGTGAAGTTCTTTATTATTTGAAGAAATAAGAATTATATATAAATTATGATGACTCAAAACAGTCCAAATGAGTTACCACATAATTAATTAAAAAACACAAACACTCTCTCTTTCTATTTAACTTTGACTATTCAAATATTAGTTAATAGTAACATATTCATTGTTTTCTTTTTCATTTTTTTTGTTAACAAATAAAATATATTAGTACATGATTTTTGTAAGATATTTCAGTCCATACATAGTTGACATCAATAAGTACTGAATAACTACGTATAAAAAATAAGATGATAATTTTAATCCAAAACTTTAAAAGAATGAATTTTCCTATTCTTTATTTAATTTTTTTAATCTTTATTTAATGTGAGATTTAAATTCATAGATTTCCAATCCTATCCTATAAACTATACAAAAACAAAGAAAAAAAACAGAAAAACAGGAACTAAGTAAAAAGATCTCTAATATCCTCATCCTTGCAGTTATTGTTAATTTCTGCAAAAAATTTCCAATCAAACAATTGCAGTTATTGTTAATTTCTTGATTGAATAAATTGACCATACTTTATTCTCCATCTTGTAGAATCATTGTCTCCTCTGTTATTATGTATCAATAAAATCGTCACAATTCCTTCACTAACAGAAAAAAACATCTAAAAAAATGAATAATATATATTGATATATTAGGACAGTGCAGCATAGATTGGATTAAAAAAAAAAACTCTTATAGAATATTGAGTCAGACTTTTGTATTAAAAATCTAACTCCATAGTCAAAGTGAAGGAAAAAATGATAAAAAAATTTAAAGAAAAGAACAAATAAATTAAGCCTGTGGAAATTTTACTTTAATATATTAGGATAAAAAGTACATATTTGTTTATTCTTCTAAAATTTTAAATTATGTTTCTATTGTTAAATTCCAGTTTTAGTCATCAAATATTTTTCTCTTTCCAACTCTGAAGTCTCTATTCTATACCTGAAATTAGTATTAATTTTAAGATAAACCATATTATTTAATTTGGAAATAAAAAAATGCAGAGGTACGCACATTTATTACTTCATCCAATTAAATTATTCGTAACAAAGATTTTAAAACATTGATGAATTTTATTCACGAACTCAAAAACTTAAAACAAAATAACCAATCAAATCCAAACTCATTTTTCTTCTTAATATTAAATATTTCATCCTATATATATATATATATATATATATATATAATATATATATATATATATATATTCTATCTTACCTTTCTAATTACTAATATAATTGATTTTTTCTCAAAGTCTTATTTATAATTTCTAAATCACATTTAATAAGATGTAACGAATTATCCACTACTTATTTTCGCCATCATTAATTTTTTTTTTACTTTCATTTTATTAATATAAACTGTATTTTTTTAAGGATATTTTTTGTAATTACTTTTCCATAAACCTAATTTTCTTAATGTAATCATTGTTTTATATAATATACAAAGACAATTTTTTATACACAATTTTCTTAAAACTCTATCAATATATATAGTAATCCATAACTGTGTTCAAATTGTAGTAATTGCTTTTAATATTACTGCAAAAGTTGTGTAGTGACATATGCAGACTGCCTATGTTGCCCTAAATAAATAATCTCAATCTCACACAAAAGAAAAGCAATAATAATCAACTATGAAATATCATTGATTGATAGGAGTTACAAAGAACTCCAAAACATCCATATTCTTTTATCCATTGTCCATGCAATCAGGAGTTGCTTAGAACCCTAAAAGCATGA
Organism: Vigna umbellata; assembly: GCF_029865625.1. NCBI lineage: Eukaryota > Viridiplantae > Streptophyta > Magnoliopsida > Fabales > Fabaceae > Vigna > Vigna umbellata. The sequence goes on along the minus strand of NC_142171.1, from coordinate 25,539,179 downwards.
AACATTATTACAGCAAACATGACAGTAACACACAGCATAATAGAAGGTCATCATAGTGACATTTATTCATACAAGTCACTAATTAACAGAGCTTAAGCTGCTGAGATTCGATTGGAATTTGCTTCAACAGTTCCAATAAATGGTCTTCTTCCCTTTTCCATAGATTTCCTTTTCAGACGCAACAGCCTCTCAGCATACAGTTTATCAGCCAACCTTAGTCAAATTGAAAAACAAAAACAGAAATTGTCTCTCACAGTCAGCATTCAATGATGGGTAATCAATTGGGTCATTTTGTAACACCGACAACCTTACAAACATAGAATTTCTACTTCTTTCTAGCTATGGCAAGAGAAAAGACTTAAACTTTTGCACAACACACTGTGTACGAACCTGTCAAGAGCTTGAGCATTTGTTTGGTCCAGTGGAACTGGTACAAAAGTATTAATATTCATCCTGCGAACACTCTGGGACAACAGGTTCTTTCCAACCTTTTCAAGCTTATCCATGTTTTTGGGTGAAGCATCGTCCATTTCTTCCATAGATGGATCAAGGTTATACTCCTGTAATTACATCGTCATCATGTAGATTCAATCTCTACTTGTTCTAAGAAAACTCTCACTACAAAAAATTATTCATATTGTGTAGTTTAAAATCAGTTTTTGTAACTGATATTTACCTCAATTCGAAGGTAGTTATCCTGAGGTACGAGGCCAGAGAACATTGTGGCAAGGTAGTAATGGGTCATGTCTGTACTATACAAAGCCTCACTAAAAACATCAAAGCTGTTCATTAGCCATCCAAGTTGACACACGCCATCAAAAATGCCACCTAACTTGTTATTTGCTGTTATTCCAGTTCCTAATGACAGCAACATGATTTCTTTGTTCCCAGTGTGTTGTATCACTTCACTCACAGCCACCAAAGCCTGTTATCAAATTTCATTTCATCTTCCCAAACTTCTCATTCATCATATATGTTCATATGCATTCCAATTAATTCTGAATGCAACCTTTCAGTTAAGAGTTACTTTTATTATGTAAAAGAAACATGTTAGCATACTATAACAGGTTGTGGGTGTTACATTCACATTTTAGTTTATATCTATGGTTTTTAACCTTTGCTTTTAGGTATGTAAAAGGCTACAGCACTCAAATACCCCTTTAATTTATGTTTTTTTTTATTATGTATATATATACTATTAATATTGATTCTAAATACTTTTAATTAATTAATTTTTTTTACTTGAAAATGTCTCTTTCTTATTATGGTAGAGAAAACAGGGATAATCATAAACTACATAATCAATATCCTCTTTAAACATTTGCTAAATAGGTGAGAAGAAATTAACTGAAATAAATTATTAGAATTAATATTTTGAAGAGTGTGAATCAGTTGACATTATACACTAAACAAAGATAAAGGCAGGATTATAAATGAATACTTTTGAAGAACTTCAATAAACATGTTTTTAGTCCTCAAAATTAATGCTTTGGTTCAGCTTATATACTGTAGTAAAAGCTTACAAACATCCATCCGATATTTTTTCTTTTGATTCTTGATATTTTATTTTTGTTTCTGTAAAATATTTATTTCTTTGTTTATTTTGATCTACATAATACTTTTATTTCAGATTACTCCCTTTGAAAAAAATTCACAGTGACTAAAAACAAATAATCTATATATTACAAGGGTTGAAAAATTAGAAAAAAAGAGTGAACAAAAATATGTAAAAATAAACTCAAGTTATTCATATATCCATCCACGTGTAATAATATATATATATATATATATATATATATATATATATATATAAAATTTAAGTTATTGATGAATATTTACTGGATTGTTAGCAGCCATAGCACCATCGATCAAATCAAATTTAACACCATCGTTCTGAAATTCGTGGGATGGAAGATAAGTTGGTGCAGCCGAAGTGCCAAGACCTATATCTGACAGTTTCGCATTCAAGTAACTTTCTGTCTTCAGCTGCATCATCCAAGAACACCAAAAATATTCAATTTTTTAACACATTTTCATGAAAACATGTACACAATTTTATTATAAAATGCTAACCTTGTAGTTTGAGAATATAACTGGTTGGATTTTCTTCTCGTCAAAGGTTGGTATTACCACGTTCGTCAATGTCTCGTTCAGTCGTGTTTCTCTCAATAACTCAACAGTTTTTTGTTTTAAGAACTCTCCATCGTATTTGGGACAAGTTAACGAATGTTGTCTGCATATTGTTGCATCGCAAGAGTCAAAACGTTTAACAAAAAAGTAAAAGAGATTCATCTTTTAAATGAATTTTTCTCCTACAATACTTTAATTTGAAGAGTGTATTAACTCTAATTAACACCGTATAACATAAGAATCCCATAAGATATCAACGAAAAATATACATTTTTCTTTGACAGATTCCTCATCAAACACATTCCTCAAAACTTAGGGATCAGCGTATGAACATAGTTATACATTATTGTTATACCAAACCCACAAAGTGACATAAGATAATTAATTTGGTCTTAGAAAGTTGTTTCAACTTTGTAAGATAAACATAGTTATATCAACTGGTGTTCCATTATTGTTCAAGGTTTATACTCATACCTACGAAATATTTCGGGACCATTTTTCTTGTAGAACTGTACGACTTCCGATGGAGTAAAGAGAGGTTGATGGGAGTGAGATGAGTTTGGAGCTGCCAGCATAAGAGTCATGAGTCCACCAGTGCTTGTTCCTGATATTACATCGAAATAATCTGCCAACGATGTTCTTGGATCCTTAGCCTGCATCAAAAACACAATCTCATATGTTGCAATTAATGGTTAAAAAGTGAGTTTAAATCTAATTCAATCCCACAAAACCGGTTTATAAGGTGAAATTTGCACCTCACTTATATATTATAATTTAGTCTTATTTCTAGTCTAGTCGATGTGAAACTTCCAATAAACTCTAAAATATATTCAACAAAATCAAATTGTAGATTCACTAGAGAATAACATCGTTCGAATTATACACAAGTTATTATTAAATTCATACAAGTAGGGGTCTTCTGAGTGATAGTATTATCATATCTCACTTTTTTTTCTACCCTATTTTATCTTTTTTATTTTCTTAAGCAAACTATATAAAGCATGCATGTTAACACTCCAAAGAGAGCACTAACCATTCCAAAAAGTTATTACAAGAGTTTGCAATGAGACATCTGTTTAAGGAAATTATATATATATATATATATTATATATATATATATATATATATATATATATATATAATGTGTGTAAACACTTCCATTTCCTCTTCATATGTTTCTTCTCGGGGAGAGTGAACTAAGTATTAGTTCTATGTAGCTTTTAAAGAAAAGTTTTTCATAGGCGAAAACTATAAGGATTATTAATAACTTTGCCTAAAAAGCTAACATTCTTTCATGAAAGGATATAGTATCAACCAAATCTTTATGGGAAGAATACATACACAAATTTTAAAGCTTAAAAGGTAGGAATCCACACACAGTGATAATATATATAATAGAAAAGGGACCTTAAGAGCCTTGTCCAAGTAATCAAGAACAGTTGCTGGAATAATTCCTCTTATGCCACCACCATCTATGCTTAGAATGGATACATGATCTCCATAGCTTGGAGGTGGCAATGGTGTATTGAATCCACCATTGAAGTGGCTCAGAAACACCAAACCAAACAAAAGCAGTAGAGACATTGTCTAAGTGTTATAAGAGATAGAATGGAAGAAGGGTGTGGAGAATGAAAAACTTGAGAATTCATCTCTAATGTGGAGGCTATTTATAGACTTGTTTTGCCACCATGCAATTAAAAAATTAGAAAAATAGTCTCAAATTTTATTATTATAATGCTGGTTAAGGCTTGCACAATGTGAAGGTCATGCCTAATTAATTGGGACCACTTAAGTATAATTATATTATTTAAAAGTTAATACAAAAATTGTGAACCAGTAAGAAATGAAGAGAGTTTTGGATTAATATTAACATAAATATTGTTCATAAAAATCTTCTTAGATACTTAGAGTTTTTTCTTATCAAGAGAAAAAATAATTCACATTAGACGAGTTTATTCACATATTGATTAGATGAGCATACTAAAAAACATTACACATGTCTAACAATATTTATTAGACAAGTTTTTTATATACTAATTAAATGAATATAGCAAAAAATATTATGAGTAATTTCATACATTGATTAGATGAGTCTAAGAATACACATTAGACAAGTATGTCCATACATTGGTCAAACGAAACACACATTAAATGATTTTGTCTATACATTGATTAGAGTCTAACAATATATATTGGATGAGTCTCTCTATACATATATTAAATGAATATATTAATACACATTTGACGACTTTGTCCAATTTATGATTAGACAAGTCTTTCAATATACATTACTTAAGTTTTTCTATACACTAATTACATGAGTTTAACAATATACATTAAACGAATGTGTCCTTATACTAATTAAATGAATCTAACAACACATATTAAATGACTTTGATCATGTATTGATTAACCTAACAATTTACATTATATCAGTTTGTTCAAACACTAACTTATATTTTTAAGAAGTCAGTTCTACATATTTATGCATATTATTCTTTATTATACTTTTAGAGTTTACTCTATTTTTGCATATTTTTTATCTTTTATATTTATTCAAAGTCGTATCTATATATTTATAGACATATTGACTTTCTAAACCGATAAATTATTTTTAAGGTTAATTTTATTCAAAACTCAATTATAAACTTTAAAATATTAATTATTATTTTTTTAAAACTTTAATTCTCTTTTAATAATATACAAATTGTAAGAATCTAGATATATGTGTTTTAAAAAATGAGACAAATTATTTTATTTTAAAATAAGTAGATAATATAATTAGAATTTCATATACTCGTCTCATTACTTAAAATATAGTTCATCTCTCTAGAACTCATTCTATAAACTCTCTCTACCTTCTCTCTAAGTTTTCTTACTCCTTGATCATTTTATTTGATGATCAAGAAGTTTCTAGGATCACTATTGAGTTGTCTTCAATATCTATCGATCAATGTCTACAATCACTAGTAAAAAAAAGGTTTTTTAACGCGCTATATACGCCTCGGTTTTACTGAAACCGAAGCGTATAAAAGCGTGGTGGCATTATCGTAGTTTTAACGAAAGTATATGCCTCGGTTGTTCGGGCACCGATGCCTAAAGGGGGATACTTCCTCGGTTCTTAAAACAACCGAGTCAAAAAACTCTGATTCCACTTGCAAAAAGGACTTTTCACCTGACAACTTTTCTGATATAAAGGTTCTACCTCGGTTATCTGAGCAACCGAGGCAGTAGAGGAGGTGAGAGAGGGTAAATCTAATATTACCTTTTCACCTCCACATTTTCTCTCGACCCAACCACCTCCCTCCTCTCCGACTCACTCTCATCAACCACTGGCCAACCCCTCGTCCCTCCTCCACTCCTCCTCCATCGCCCCCCTCCTTTTCTTCACCATTGCCTCTGTCTCCTCCTCCATCGCCCCCTCATTTTCTTCACCGCGCCCCTCCTCCTCCCTTCCCAACCCCAACGCCGCCGCCGTCACCACCACCAACAACCCCAACACCACCAGGCGACGCCCAATGGTGCTCCCTCTACGGCCTCTTCTACGGCCTCTTCTACCCCGTCTTCAAAAATGTCGTCGACAAGCTCAAGCCACACATCACCCTCTCCAATCTCTCCCTACCCTTCGACTGCATCATCACCATGGTCCTCTCCCGCCTCGCCCACGACCTCTCCGCCAAAACCCTCATTGTCTGCTACTCCCTCAATCCGTACCTCGTCTCCAAAATCACCAACATGGTCACCGGCCTCCTCGCTACTCCCTCGATCCGCTACCTATTGGTCACCGCCGCCTCCTCGAGAGCACCCAGGCCTTCGAAGAACTCACATCCCTCCCCAACATGTGCGGCGCCATCAACACCACCCCCGTCCACCTCCAACAACAACCCTAACCTCAACCCCTACCGCTGCCGCTACGACTACTCTCTCTTTTCCTCCAGGCCGTCTCCGATCACAAGATCTTCTAGGACATCTGCGTTAAGGCCCCCGGCGGCACCAACAACGCCACCTACTTTTGTGACAGCCGTTGTCGTTTCCCTTGACTACACTAGTGAACAGAGCAAGTTTCTATCTTTTTTCTCTTTCTTTTCTCGGTCTTTGATCATACATGTAAATTTGTTTTGCATGTACAAAAAAAATTTGTTCCTCCTTTGATTCCTTGTAAATTTGAGGTTCTAAGGTTCGTTTCCAATCATCAACTGGTGATTTGTAGGCTTTTCTAAAACTCTTTGTCGTGGAAACTTTGGGCGACTGTATTAGAGATGTCATAGTTTTCCCTAAGTTAAGGGAAGCTAATTCGTTTTCATACATATATTTATTAGGAAGATTTGAAATTTTTTATTTAGTGTGCATGTAATTACGTGATAGCTTTTATGTGTTAAATTAATAAAAATAGCATATTGTGTGTGCTTAATTGGTGTGTTCTTGAGATTGACTAATATTTAATTATATTAGTGTATGTATGGTGAAATGAGAATGATTTAATGGTAAAATTGTGTTGATATTATTGTTGGTAAAAATGGGAGGTTGATATCCCACTTGTTGGTTAAATTGAGGATTGGTATACAATTCTTGGGAATATTGAATTTAATGTAGAACATACAATTTGGTAAGTGTTAGGGGGTGGTTTATGATTGGTTGACATCCTAAAATTCTTATATTATGAAGTTAGATTGAGAGAGAGCAACTGAGTTCATTTTCTACTTGTTTTAGAGTGAAATTAGGGGGTTTTGGTAAGTGAGTTTTGAAGAAATGGTGGTTGAAGAAAAATAGAAGTATGGGGATTGTTTTGAAGTCATTTAGGACTTGTTAGAGACCTTAAACTAGTAAAAATATGGTGTATTATGGAGTAGAGGAATTATTAGGGTGTATTTGCATGGTTTTTGGTCCAAAAAAGGGGTTTAGGGTAGTGAATTTCTAAGTGAGTAGGCCTGGGTTGAATTGGAGAGTTTATGGTCTATTGTTGAGTCCTTTAAGACTTGTTTATGCAGTTTGTGAAATGAAATAAATGTTAAAAGAGGTAGAGATGAAGTGACAAATTTGAGTAGAGGGCTTAATTTGGTTTGAAGTGACAAATTTAAGTTATAATGGTGTTTCCAGGGATTTCTTAGTGTTTCTAGGGTCCTAGAGAGTATTAGAAGTTAGGGGTGAAGTGTTTAGGGTCAACGAAATAGAGGTATTGAATCTATCATTGCACTGAGGGCTAGTCTGGGCCCCAACTGTCGGGTAGTAAGGCGTTGAGCGCTAGTCTGGGCGCTAAATCTCGGGTTGCTGAGCGTTGAGCGCCAACCAGCAGGGTTTTTCTCAAGGTTTTTTGGTGTTTTGTAATACTTGTCTCGGCTGTTTTTTATTCTTTTGTTGATGTTTCATGGTTGCATATGTTTGGATGCAATGTGTAATGAGGTTATTAAAGTATTAATGAAATATTGTGAATGGGAATTCCAAGGAGGAATCTCTTATTGGTGGTTATATGTGGGACTAGTATAAGTTATAAGTGTTGGGTCTATCGAGGAGGAGGTTACCCTGTGAGTTACACAAACACCAATAACATCTGAGCCAACTATATAAGGGATCGACACCACTCTTTACCCAAAACCTTAAGGCAATGGGTTAATGGGTCTTTCATTTTTTATATACTGCTCTACTTTATCATTTCTATCCAATGTCGGACTTAGACTCACACTTGGATTCCCAGCATCTCCCCCTTAAGGGTGAGTCCCTTCCACATAGGTACACTCCTCCTCTAGCGGAAGCATTTCCAACTGTTGTATCTTAACGAAACTCGCTTACTTGGATACCCTTTGTCAGGAAGACTTTCGGTATAGAGATCATTATACTCGTTTGAGCCGGTCACCAAGACAAACCATCGACTTTGATACAACTTTTGGGTCTATCGAGGAGGAGGTTACCTTGTGGGTTACACAAACACCAATAACATCTGAGCCAACTATATAAGGGATCGACACTACTCTTTACCCAAAACCTTAAGGCAATGGGTTAATGGGTCTTTCATTTTTTATATACTACTCTACTTTATCATTTCTATATACTGCTCTACTTTATCATTTCTATCCAACGTGGGACTTAGACTCACACTTGGATTCCCAACAATAAGAAGTCGATATAGAGTTTATCCTGATACTCTAATGGTCATCCATGCTTAATTCGAGAGTGAAGAGTCATGTCGTGAGAGGAGCAAGAGGTCCTAGCTTGGGGTCCTTTCTTCTTCATTGTGGAAAAGGTCGTTTTTAAGGACTAACCTTGTGTGACAGCTTTGAATGGGTCAGTTGTTCCACCACATATGTGCAAAACCTTCCATGGCTTAACATTTATACTATATTGTAAGGGGTTTGGCCTATTCTAAGTCAGTAAGTGTGAATGAAAATGATGTTCTACTAATGGTGTGCTTGAAATTGTATGTTGAATTTATCTTAATATGTATAATTGTTTTACAATTAGCTTATCCTTTTTTGTATATTTCTTGGTTGTTTGTTCTATATGTGCTATCCTTTTAGGCGATGATATCTGGTGGGTGTGAGCAGAGTTTGATGATGTGATGGTTAAGTAGGTTTAGGTGGCCCTAATGTTTAGTAGATTTAGTATTTTAATTTTCTTAGTGTTTATCCTTTTTTTTGGTGATTTTTGAGACACCATTCTTATACTTGGTTTTGATACTTGTAGTTGTTATATATAAAGTTAGTTTTATAGTTACATCGAATTATTATAGAAATGATTTTATATTTATTTTCCAATCAGTTAACTAATCTATCTTATTAACTATGCTATATTTCCTTCATGGTTTCAATAATGTATTTGGGATATTACATAACTCAACATCTAGTCTTGTGCGTAATCAATTATATTAGTTATATAATTTAAAAGTTAATACAAATTGTTAACTAATAAGAAATCAGGAGTGTTATTAGATTAATATTGTCATTAATATTCTTCTTAATTGATGAAAATCTTTCTTATAGGATATTGGATGAGAGTTTTGTATTATAAAAAAAAATCATAAATCTAAATATATATATAATCAAAGTGAAAATAGCATCATTCCCTAATTTTATCAAAGAAAAAAAATCGTTAAAATTTGAAAAAGAAAAGGAATAAAGAAATCCCTACAAGAATAATTGATATTACGAACGGTCCTAATTCATCGGTAATGTATCAAATTCGTCGGTAATTGTTATTTACCGACGGCTTACTGACGGTCAAATATCGTCGGTAAAAACGTTGTCAGTAACCTTTACCGACGGATATTTCAGCCGTCGGTAATTACCGAAGGCTTTTGACCTTCGGTAAAGTCGTCGATAATTACCAAAGGCTTATGGCCTTCGGTAAATCCGTCGGTAATTACCGCGATCTGGTTCATCTTCTTCTTCTTCCTTCCTCCCTCTGTGTCATTTTTTTTTCCGTTTTCATGAACTCCGCCACCAAAAAAGCATTACGCCAGTAACAAACTAATTTCCAAAGAATCAAACAACCAATTTATTTTCAATAGTTAAAATCATAGGGAATCATGGAGAGTTTCTCTGCAATTCTCAGATTTGTAAGAGAAATGTTCCTAATCACAAAAATCAACTTTGCAATGGATCGCCGGAAAAGTTGAGCTCGCAGGAAAAGTTGAAGTTGTCGGAAAGGCTGAAAAGTGGACAATGGTGGATTGCAACAAAGCAGCAGTGGTGGAGAGCAGTGGTGGTGGAGAGCAACGGTGGTGGAGAGCAGCGGTGGTGGAGAGCAGCGATGGTGGAGAGCAGCGGTGGTGGAGAGCAGCGGTGGTGGAGAGCAGCGGTGGTGGAAAGCAGCGGTGGTGGAGAGCAGCGGTGGTGGAGAGCAGCGATGGTGGAGAGCAGTGGTGGTGGAGAGCAGCGGTGGTGGAGAGCAGCGGCGGTGGAGAGCAGCGATAGGAAGAAGTATTACATTGAGATGGAGAGAAATGAGAAGGAGAAATGAGTGTTTGCCACATATATTGGCACTGGATGCGAAACTGGGCTGAAAATTTTCCGTTTTTTTACCGACGGTCAGAAGCCTTCAGTAAATCTGTCGATAATGTCGTCAAGCGAAATAATGGGTGGGAAAATTCCCGCTCTTTTTATCGACGGCCAAAAGCCTTCGGTAAATCCGTCGGTAATGTGCATGTCACTTACCGACGGCCTTACCGAAGACTTTTGATCGTCGATAAAAAAGCTGTTGGTACCGTCGAAAATTAAAATATATCGACGGATATTTATCTATCGGTAAAAATCCGTCAGTAATATTAATATTTTTTGTAGTGAATTAAACATGTGAAAAGTTTGTTTAAATATATTTTAAGTATCTTTCGATTCAACTTTTGATTTTGATTTTTATATATTTTTTATTCTTCTAAAATTTTAATTATTTTTTTAAATTTTAGTTTTAGCCATTGAATATTTTGTTTTTCAAACTCTAAAGGCACTATTCTATACATAAAATTAATGTTAAATTTAAGATAAATAAATAATACTTGAATTCGAAAAGAAAAAAATGTAAAGGTACTAGCATGCTATATAGAAAAATATTCAGTCCGGGTAACATCGGTTTCACTCCGCGTATAATTAAAAGTGCAATAGGATAATGGGAAATTCAAAAATAAAAGAAATAAAAATAATGATTTATACTTTTAGAAAAGATTATAAAAAGTTTTAAAAATAAAAATATAATTATATGATTTTTTTATAGTGGTTAAAATTTTTTTTATTTATATTCTGATATAATTTAGATTCCTATTTAAAATTTACGTTGATTTTATTTAAAAATGTAATGCATTTTTTTAAACTCTGTTTAAAATTTTCAAATAAATAAACTTTTGAGGGATGATTATCATTTTCATGTAAACAACTTTTATATTATTTAAAGTTGAAGTAACATAGTCTCAAAGCTCACCAAAATCGAAGAACGTTCCAAGATTCATACACACATATATATAAAATTAATCTGTACTAAGATTTTAAAACATTGATGAATTATATTCACGAAGTAAAACAAAAAACCATTTAAATCCGAACTCATTTTTTCTTCTCAATATTAGCCCTATTAACACATTTTTATTACAAATAATAAATAAACTAGTATTCATAGCTATTTTTTGAGTTAATCCTTACAACGAGGAAAGTGTGCAGATTGATTATAATGTATAAATAAATAACGTTTGACTTTTTAAAATAAATATATAATTTTGGATGATTATAGTACAATTTTTTTTCCTTTCTATATTCATATTGTATTTATTTGATATTTTATTCAAACTTTATGGGATTATTTTTTTTTATTAATTTCTACTATTATAATGGAAAAATATCTTATTTCATCGTCGTATTTCTTTTACATGTGATTAAATAAATAATTAATAAATATTTAGAAAATAAACACATTTTTTATATAATTTTGATAGAAAGATGAAAGATAATTTTATATATAAAACATATGACATAAAAGTAAATATAAAATTTTACTTTCAATACATAGGTACGAGTATTAAAATTGGCATAGGAGGTTTGGTAGATGAAGTTAATATTTTCAACTCATCTACTCTAATTAGGATGACAAATCAGATTTATTTAATAAGTAAAAAGTTATGATAAATAAGATTAACGTGTAATATTAAAATAGATTAAATTTTTGACTTATTTTTTTAATGTGTGTTTCGATTGGTCAATTTTTTTTCAATTTTTTAAAAATATATATTTATATATAAAAAATTAAAAATATATTTTATTATAATTACGTTAAAATATTGTTATATATTTACATTTTTAAATTAATTTAATATGAAAATATTAAACTTTTAAAATATTAATTTTTTTAATTTTTAATTTAAAAAAAAAACGAGCCAATAAGCTTACTAGTTAAAAAATTAGGCAGAGTAAACAAAATAAACTCGACCTATCAAATTTTAATGGACTTAGGGGCCCACCTGGTGAATGGTGGCCTGGATTCCCATCTCCGCCAATAGGTAAGATTTTTTTATTAAGTTAAAATATTCAAATCTATACGCATATATACATATGGAAAATGACACTTGAACAACCATTTTTGACAATTAGACACGCGCACACGTGTCAAAATCTGAGTGGTTCAGTTGGAAAAATTAAATGAAAATGGACCACTCAGATTTTGACACGTGTGCGCGTGTCTAAATGTTGTCAAAAATGGTTGTTCAAGTATCATTTTCTTATACATATATAGAGATTTTCTCTTTCTTGTGTTTACATTTTTTTTAAAATTTTATTCATTAAATAAATATTTTTTGTCGAATTAAAATAATTATTTTATCAATTTACTTTTTAAGTGATTATTTCTTTAAACTTAAAAATTTCTTTTAATTATAAAACTACGTACCAGATAAATAAAAAATATTTACAATTAAATTATAAAAATTATTTTATTAAAATTATTATTATAAAAAATGTGAACATACGCTAATGTATTTTCATTAGTGAGAGATAATTTAAGTAACCAATTTTTATTATATTATTTAAAAAATAAATATATATTATTAAAACCTAAATTAAATATTAGCTATTAATTATAATAAGGTAATTCAATATTGAAAAATAATAATGCTTTTAGTTTACATAATTAAAGCCATTATAATTAATTAATTAATTAAAGGCTTACAAATATTTATACAATTAAATATATTTAATATATATATATACACACACAACATTATAAATAAGAAAAAAACCATAATTATACAAGAAAAGTAGAGAGTTGTCAGTTTATTCTTTTTGAATAAAGTGATCAAAATTTTCAAGAAAAAAATCAAAATTAAGGGACAAGTTCTTACCAAGTGTTTCTCATTTTTCTTCAATTTTTTCGATAACAATAAGCATATATTTAATGATGTTTTCTGTCTTTCATTCTTATTATAAACACAAATGATCATCATTCTTCTCTCGAATTTTCATTTTAAAAATATCCCTCACAATATATTGCAATTAAATTCATCGTAATGTATCCAACCAATCTTGACCTAATTTATCCTGAAAAAAACTACTTTGGTAATAAGATAAATTTTGAGCGTTTCTTCATTTATAAACCAGATTCATAAATGGTCACCACCAAACTTACCCTATTATATAAATTACCTTATCTTATGCATAATTATATATAATAAAAATACTTCAGTTTAATAAATATAATATTTTCTAAAATTATTTTTAAATATAGCTATATACATATAATTATTAACTTTCCTATAATAATTCTAATTAGTACTTTTTTTTTCAAAATCCCTTGCAACAAAAAAAATAATTATACAATTTCTAAAACTGTCAAAAGAAGTTAATGAGAAAAGAAGCAACCAGCTCATTAACTGCATAGGATGTGGCTGAAGAACCATGTATATAGTAAATAACCATGTCTGCTTTATTACATTAATCAGATATTATCTTGAAAATTGATGTAATTACGAGTATAACCATTTTTACATTGTTTCATCATCAATTAGAGATTTAAATTCTGACAAGTGACTGAAATAGATTAGACACATAAAACTTTATAATTATGTTAAGGTTATATTTATGAAATAGGTTATATTAAGTTAACTCAATTTAATTATAAAAAAATATAAAGATTATAAATAAACCTAAAAGTTATTTTTTTTTATATCCTGTAGTCTTATTTAAGATAAAACGCTTAAAAAAAATATTATCAATAAAGATAGTATTATATAGTTATATGGAGATATTAAAAATGCTATAACCTCTATAAAATATTTTAACTTTTATGTATCTTAATATTTATACCATTATATTATAAGGATACCTAGTTTTATACTTATTTTTAATGTTAGTATTTAATTAAACAATTATACCCTTCAAACAAATAAAACATAATCTTTTTATTTAATAAAATATCTAATTGTATAACCATTTTACTCAATAAATTACGTAAATTCTTCACTTAAAATAATACTACATGTAATTTTTAAAATAATTATGCTAAAATGATATGTTTTCTTGAAAAAAACATTTGTTAATGTGATAAAAATACATAAGGTTTAGTGTTATATAAGAAGATTTTATAAAATAATTTCTATGGTATAAATTCAAAACCTAGAATTTTAAATAATAATATTCTGAATTATCAGAATAGAGAAATAAATGTTTTTTTAAATATAACTTTTGGAATGGAAATTTTAGCATGGAACAAAAATAAAATTATAATAAAATTTGAAAGTATTGGGAGAAAACAAAACTTATGAAAAATGAGTTTTGCAATGCAAATACCTAAGACCCTAATCAATATTATTAAATTTTATTTCAGAACCGTGTGAGACACGCATTTGTTAATTTTACGCATAATAGAAGCTAATAACTTTATTAAATTAGTCACACATTTATCAATACTCATTCCTCTTTGAAAGGTCTTTGGTATTGTATAATAAAAATACTCACACATTTGATAAAAAACATATATGATTTATGACTTTAATATTAATTTACACGAATTTTGGTCAATAATTTTGACAAAACCAAAATAATATATTTAAAATTTATATATTTAACTATTGTTACTAACATAATAAAATGAATACTTAATTTAGTATAATTATAACCATACAGAAGTTATACATGTTTAAAGATTTCTCCTTCTTTTGTTTAAATTTTTAATTCTTCAATAATTTAATTAAAATTAATTTTTTAATAAAATGTTTTAATTTAAATAATCATACTATCTATACAAAAAATTATCTTTCATTTTATTTTTCAATCTTGTTTCGACAATCTTAATTTTAGAAAATATTTTTTTATAATTATAGAAACATAAAAATTAAAATCAGACAAATTAAACAATGAATTAGAAAATATATAAGAAATTTGAACAAAAATAATGTGTGATTTTTGGGTTTAATTTTTTTTTCTCTTTGTAAAAAAACATGGGAGAGAGTGAATGATGAACAAAAACAGTAAAAACACTCAATAATTAAGAGGGAAGAAATTAAAAAAAATATCTAAATAAATTATTTTAAGTTTTAGTTTTACATTTCACTATTTATTAACTTTAAATTATTTGTTTTATAAAATAAGTTAAAAATTAAATAAATTTAATTTTCATAAATTATGTGTTTTATTCATACACCAAAAATTTAAAAGTTTGAAAGACCATGACACTCTTCAACTATATATGATTCACACGATACGTGTATTGAATACAACACATATATAATACAATACGTCAATACATTTATACCCTCAACTAAGGTTTTTGAAGGAAGACTAGATGCAAGCTTGTGAAGAGTTGAACGAGTCTAAATCTTTATGCGTTTTGATATTTCTTTCATCTTTCTTTACTTGGTCACTACAAGAAAAACTAGAGCTACCTACCGATAGCAAAAGTGCCTTATAGCGAAAAAGTTTCCTAAGGACTAAATCTGTATGTAATGGGCCCAATCCGTATGTAATTGAAAATGAATCTTTCCTATTGAAATTACATACGGATCTGAAAAAGATTTTATTAAAAAGAAAAATAATGAGGTATTTGTCTTGCGAAACCCTCTTTCCCCCACTTTACTGATTTCGTTTCCTCTTCTTTCTCAGCTCTCTCAATGAAGAACCTTTTTGACGGAAGACGTTCTAAGGAGAAGACCGAGTGGATCGAATCAAATGTAGTTGGACGCCTTGAACCTTCCTCCACGAGTAAACGCAGTGGAATGTAAGAACAATAGTTTAACAGCAAGACAACGACCGAATTTGATGAAGGACCTTAGCAAGAGAACTCGAAAGAGGAGGAACGTACTTGGAAAACCTGAGGTTTGCGATAATACTCTAAGATTGGAAAGGATTATAAGTGGAGTAAAAAATAGGAAGATTTTTTGGTGAGAAATGTTATTTAGGTCACGTGTTCTGTGGAAAGGGAAGATTCAACAGCGAATTGGTGAAACGGTGCCAAAGATGTAATCGGTGGATTCGGTGCCAAAATGAGCACTTTGTTTCATTGAAGCTCGTTTGCAAATGTAGGCGTTGCTCCACAGTGTTGGGAAAAACGTGACCTACACAAATAATAATACTCTTCAATTCACTCATGTTACTTTTCATTGAACCTTGACAACCTTTAAATAGGTGCAAATAGGGTCTTGGACTAAGTACAAATAATAAAAACTAACAATAGAATATCAACTAACTTAAAATAGAATCTACTTAATCTATCTTTATCTTATATCAATAAAATAAAATAATATTCTCATAAATAAGAGCAAAATCAAAACTACCTATATCTATTTTATCTCTATCAAAATCAAACTAAATATTACTGGACCCAAAAACTAACAAAATAAGATTTAAACAAAATTATTAATAAAACCCTAAAATTTAAGTTTATCCCAACAAACTCCCTCATAAACTTAAATTCTTCCTTCCTTCGTTCGACTTTCCATGTGCATCATCCCACTCCGGGTTTGCATCTTCTCTCCAAGATTTTCAGCTCCAGTTCATACAACCAGTTCTTTTTTGCTTTTACTTGGGTTGTTAGACGACCATGCTTATCCTTTAAATACAATACTTGATTTTTCATAAAAACTGAATTACCTTTTTCAATTATCTGACCCATGCTTAAAATATTGCTCTTCAGCTCCGGAACATAGTAAACATCCCTAATCTCTCTAACTCGTCCATTCTTCTGTGTATGTCGGATTGTTCCACGCCCTTTCACGACACCTTGGAGTCATCTCCGAAAGACATAAATCTGGACTCACCTTGGTGAGTTTATAAAAAAAGTTCTCGTTTCCACACATATGATTGCTTGTCCCAATATCTAGATACCATACCGAGTTGGAAGAAATCTCATCAGCCTTCATCTCTTCTTCATCTTCTTCTTCCTTATTTTTATCTGGTTCATGAATGTTATATGCTTTCTCTTCCTTTTCAAGAACTGCTTTCTTCAGTTCCTCAAGATCAACCCTCTGTGCATCTTGAAGTCTCCACATCTGTTGAATCTCTTCATCTTTTTGTTTGAGTTCTTTCTCCAGATTTTCCTTCTCCACAATTGTTGCATCCTTTATCGAGATCACTTCATCCATTGTTGGGATCGGGCTCTCCATGTCCATTACATCCGAGCTCTTTGCCATGAACAGGATTCCACACTCTTCTTCAACATCTTCAGTAAGGAGATCAGTCTCCCCTTTTGTCTCGGTCTTCCAATACTTTGCAATATGGCCTACCTTACCACAATTGTAGCACTTGCTTGATCTACACTCATTTGCATAGTGGCCATACTTGCCACACTTAAAACATTCAACTCCTGACCGATCTCCTCGGCCTTTCCCTTGTCCTCGGTCATGCCAATTATGCTGACTGGTTTGCTCTTTATCATCATTCTCAAAATTACCTCGACCATGTCCACCTCGTCCTCAGCCTCCTCGCCCTGTGTCGCTAGGACGTCGGCTCTAAATAATCTGAGATTCGAGTCAAACTGTACCTGTAGTGCTTGATCGTAGGGTTCCTTCTTTTTCTTTTTCTTCCTCAATTCGTGGGCTTTTAATGACCCAACTAACTCCTCCATAGTTAGAGTTGACAAATCCTTTGTCTCTTCAATAGTGACCACGATACTTTCAAAATCATCTATTTCCCATGCTTCTTTTGCTGACTTTGCATTAGCTATTTTCTCGAATCCAAATTCATCCACTGCATTATACAGAAAGTGCAAAGTCGGGATCCAAGAAGAACATTTATGATACCACTGTTGAGAAAATCAAGGAGGAGGTTACCCTGTGGGTTACACAAACACCAATAACATCTGAGTCAACTATATAAGGGATCGACGCCACTCTTTACCCAAAACCTTAATGCAATTGGTTAATGAGTCTTTCACCTTTATATACTGCTCTACTTTCTCATTTCTATCCAATGTGGGACTTGGACTCACACTTGATTCCCAACAATCTCTCCCCCTCAAGGGTGAGTCCCTTCCACATAGGTACATTGGCCCTCCAGCGGAAGCATTCCCAACCAACGACAACCACGAATAGCCATTTCCAACCGCCATTCATCTTAACGGAACTCGTTTACCTGAATACCCTTTGTCAGGAAGACTTTCGGTATAGGGATGATTATACTCGTCTGAGTCAGTCACCAAGAAAAACCTGGCTCTGATACCACTGTTGAGAAAAACGTGACCCACACAAATAATAATACTCTTCAATTCATTGGGGTTACTTTTCATTGAACTTTGGCAACCTTTAAATAGGTGCAAATAGGACCTTGGGCCAAGTACAAATAATAAAAATCGACAATAAAATATCAACTAACTTAAAAAAAAATCTACTTAATCTATCTCTATCTTATATCAATAAAATAAAATAATACTCTCCTAAATAAAAGGAAAATCAAAACTACCTATATCTATTTCATCTCTGTCAAAATCAAACTAAATATTACTAGACCCAAAAACTAACAAAATAAAATTTAAACAAAATTATTAATAAAACCCTAAAATATAAGTTTATCCCAACACAAGACTTCCGGATGGTTCATTTCATTTCCATTTTCATTTCCATCTCACATTACACGCACTGTTTCATTTTTCGAAATTTATGTTTATTCGCTTCATAATCGCTTGATCTGGGTTTGAGTCTGAGATCTGAGATGAATATGCCCCATGCTATATTCGTTTTACATTGTTTCTTATTTTTCTTTTTATTTAGGCTGTGATTTTCGGTTTTTGTCTGCATTTTCTAAGTGATAGTTTGGCGACATTGAGGTGTTAGTGCATCAAGGCCTTTTGTATGTGGAAGTGTTGTTGGTCATATTGTGTGTATTAATTTAACTTCGATCTGGTGTCGGTGAAAAGGTTTAGTTGCTTCGGTGCATAATCCATAGAGTATCATATTTTCTTTGATTTGTCTTAATAATTCCTTTTTGGTTATG
This sequence comes from Vigna umbellata, assembly GCF_029865625.1. Taxonomy (NCBI): domain Eukaryota; kingdom Viridiplantae; phylum Streptophyta; class Magnoliopsida; order Fabales; family Fabaceae; genus Vigna; species Vigna umbellata. The sequence continues at coordinate 25,520,160 of NC_142171.1, read as the reverse complement.
TTGAAAATGATGTTTGACTAGCCAAGTATCAGAATATGAAATTTTATTTTGTCTCTCCTAACGTTAAAATGAAGGTAACTGCTGAAAATTCTGGTTATGCCATGCCAAGTACACGACACAAGTAGTTCTAAAATGTTTTAAATTGAGTTTCTTCCATTCAATTTCTTTTGTTAATGGGATGATGTGATTCTTATATTTCTAATATGAAATTGACAGGATCCGTATACGAGACTTCTATTCATGTTTGGTATCCGATTAATTTATACGTCTTCCATCATTACATCAAATATTGATTTTAATTTAATAGATAAAACACTATTCTAATTCACAATCAATTTTAATTTTATATTTATAATAAAAATTATTTCAGATATTAATAAATTTTAATTCATAAATTAATAAATAGTTTTCATTATTGTGGTGAAAGTTTGCATGGTTTAAGTAACAGAAAAAACAATAAGGTTAGCCAATAGAATTATGAAGACAATATAAACCAATCCAATGACACTCACGAATTGGAATAATGCAAGAGAAGCCCAGACAAAAACAGAAACATATATTAAGAAAAACAATTTTGATTTTCTCATGTCCAAGTTCTCTTTCTTCATGTTTCCATGTGTAGACAGTGATTTGGAATCATATTCTTATAAACATATTCTTATAAACAGTAATACCTCTATATATATATATATTTTTTTTTTTTTTGAAAGTTTTACATACGAATTTTTTCTGTATGTAATCCGTAAGTAATACTACATTACATACATATTTTTGATCTTAATACGGGTTTTGGTCGTAGATAACAACAATTTTTCTTGTAGATTCAAAAACTTTTAATTATTAATTTCAAGATTCAAGATTGTTCAAAAATTTAAAAAGCTTTTAAAATCCAAATCACCCTTCCTCTTTGCTTGAGATATAAGGGTTACTTTTCTAACAAATATAAAGTATTAAAATGATATAACTAGCCTTATATCTCTTGAAGAAATAACAATAATAAACATTACACTTTTGGAAACCTTCCTTGTGCATGATGTTTTCAAACTTCTTGTACCACTATCTTGGAGGTTAACCATACAAGTTTTTCTTTAATCTGGACACCATGTTCTTTTTTTCTTTCTTCTAAGAAGCCTTCAGGTTATGCATGTAAATCTCCTCATCTAAGTCTCTATGAAGAAATGTAGTCTTCACATCTAGTTGTTCAAGGTACAATCTTTCACTAACAACAATACTTAAATAGATCTAATAGTATTAAGCTTCATTGGAGCAAAGATTTCAGTGTTGTCAATTCCTTCTTTTTGTTGAAATCCTTTGACAACTAGTCGGACTTTGTATCTCTTGGACCCATCATGATCCTCCTTCACCCGATACATCCATTTATTGTGAAGTGCCCTTTTCCTAGTAGGTAACTCTACTAGTTTCCATGTCAGATTGGACATTAAAGAGTTTATCTCATCTTTCATGGCAAGCTCTAACTAGCATCTGTCATTTGACATGCTTCCTCAATTTTCAGGCTCCCCTCCATCAGTTAATAATATATAATTAAGATGTTGCTATTAGGTACATGAGGTCAAGAAGGCCTTCCTAAAACATGAGCTAGAATAGAAAGTTGTGGTGTATCAAGTTCTTCATCATCATTATTTTCAGTTGATTCCTCTGACTGAGGAGTATCAATTACAAGAATTTTTGGGACATAATCCACTTCCACATACATTGCCCTACTTTAATATGAATTGTTATTGCATGTGTTGTCCTTATCCTTATACATCAATTTTTCTTAAATATAACATCCTTACTACGAATCATCTTTTGATTTTCATTATCTCATAACTTGTAGCCAAACTCATATACACCATAACCGATGAAAGTTCACTTCTTTGATTTAGGATCAAGCTTATTTCTACCTTGATCACTAATGTGCACATATGCTACAAAACTGACAACTCTAAGATGTGAAAGTTTTATATTTTTACCACTCCATACCTCTTATGATATTTTGTGCTCCAATGGAACTAATGGACCTCAGTTGATGAACTAAGTTGTTGTGTTGACTGCTTCTTCCCAGAACTACTTTGGTAAGCATTGATTGTAAATGCAAGCTTCTGGCTCTTTTTATCAATGTTTGATTCAAAGCTCTATACCACACCATTGTGTTGAGGCGCAATTGGCACGATCCTTTTCATTCTGATTTTGTGCTCATAGCAAAACTTCTTAAATCTAGTGTCTTCATATTCACCACCATTATCTGATCAAAGTTTTTTTTATCTTCAATCTTGTCTGATTTTCTATCTTGGCTCTCCAATTGAAAGCCTCAAATACTTAATACTTATTTTAAAGAAAGTATGTCCATACCTTCCTAAAGTGGTCGTCAATAAAAGTCACAAAGTATGTTCCACCTTTGCACAATTCCAACACTCAACTGTCTTTGAGTTTTGGAAACTACGATGATTCTTAGATTTGGACCTCCTCTCATTGGATTTTCCACGTCCATATCCTCTAATCAAATTTCTTCCTATTGACTCTATATGTAAAGCTTAAGAGGTTGAAAATTGTTCTGTCTCTTTCTATTGAATCTCTTCATTGAGAATCAGATCACGAACATCCATCAAACATTAATTTATTACTACCTAATGAGCTACTCACAATCTTGACTATAACATTCCAACTTTTCGATATAAAGAAGACAAAAGTATCAAGGTTCATACTTCGTCATCAAATTCGATTACAATGAACTCAATTGGAAATATGTTTGTTTTGGTGTGTTTATAAGCCTTACATAGGATTACAGAGGATAAAAACATTATTGGAAAAAAATCTCCACTAAATAATAGTTTTTTTAGTGTATAATAAGAAATATGTTTATTTTGGTGTTTGTAAGCCTTACATAAAATTCCTTATATAGTAAAATGAAGAGCACTGTAACATCCCAAATTCTCACACTTGATAATTCATAATTTATGTATTGTAGCATTACATTTAAGGTAACATCTCATAATATCTCACTTGATAATTCATAGTTGATATATATCTATATGTTTTAAACTCAGATTTCAACTACAAATTCATAAACATAACTCGAATTATTCTATTTTATTCTTCTATCTCTTCCTTCATTGGCACTGAATCAGACGACATTCCTTCATCTGCTCCCGTATAATGAATTATACGATCATCGCACATACCCAAACACAAACAAGTAGGGTGAGCTAACATGCAACCAATAATTTATAAAACATGCATGATTACTTTGATGCACTCAACAAACCTCATATAATAATTATGTCAGACACCCTCATACCATCATACAACAATCGCATCATAGATACTCATCCATTACTTTGATACACTCAACAAACCTCATATAATAATTATGTCAGACACCCTCATACCATCATATAAAAATCGCATCATAGATACTCATCCATTACTTTGATACACTCAACAAATCTTATATAATAATTATGTCAGACACCCTCATACCATCATACAACAATCACATCATAGATACTCATACCATCATACAACAATCGCATCATAGATACTTATACCATCATACAACAATCACATCATAGATACTAATCCCACAATACCACAATTTCTAATAGACACTCATCCCACAATACTTAATAGACACTCGTTCCACAATACTCAATAGACACTCATTCCACAATACCCAATAGACACTTATTCCACAATACCCAATAGACACTTATTATGATGATATGTTGATGAGTGGTCACGGGAGGTTATGCACTTGTGATGACTTATACTTCTTCTTACAAATACACTTCCAAAATACTACATACCATCCACAAGGTTAATCCTCAACACTATGTCCAAAATCGGCACATTGACCAGGACATCCTGCTCCTCTCACCACATAATTCATCCTTCTCTACTTGAGACTGGATGATTATTAGAGTATCAGGATAACCTTCAACTACAGGACCCTCAACATCAACAACATATACACAAAACCATATCATTACTGCATCTCTCCACGAGACTCATACCATGCTCATATTCCTCAACTCACATTATACCATTACAAAATCTCCCCATAATACTCATATCATGTTCGGATGCATAAATTTAAATCCAATACAATAAAATACAATCATCACAAAAATCATACAAAATGAATATATAAATAAATTAACAATACTAAAATATCACTATAAATGGTCACCGGAGAAGAATCAAATGTTTGACGAATCAAACTCACCATAAACGCCAGTACATATGACTAGTCACAACTTACTGGATTTGACCAGGACTGCTCTATGATCAGGGATGTACCAACTCCGGTTTTTAAGATTCCTCTATCCTACCATCACAATTATAATTCATAATTCTATATCTACCACAATAACATGAATTCATCAGACATTTTCATTCCAACGAGATATATTGCACAATAGTTTAACAGTACATAATCTGTTCAACAAGATTTAAGTTAAAAACTTGTCGAGTAGACTTCCAGGAAAGAGAGGCGCGTCACAATGGACAACTTAAGTACCAAGTCTTTCCTTAGCCAAAGTGTTCCTCAACTAGTTTTAACAAATTTCTTATTTATAGATTCAAAACAACAGCATATAATATTAACACAGAAATTCAATATAGATAGATATACAGTAAGTATTAACAGTACTCACACAGAATTTCAAGACATGAATAGTAATAAAACAATACTAAATCATAATATAAAAGCTTAGAAAGGTTAGCTCCCCTACCTCTATTCCAGACTTAATCTCTTGCTCCAAATTTGTTTCCCCGAAAACCCTCCAGAACCTCTACTCTTCTTGTAACTAAAAATTTCTTCCTAACTCTTTCTTCTGTATTTCTCAAGCTCTCACTTGATTCTTTCTCTCTTTGTGTAGAATATCCTCCCCTCTCATGACTATTTATAGTCCAAAAATTTTAATATTTAACAATTTTTTAATATTATTTATTATTTTAATATTATCTTATTATATTAATATTTTAATCACCATTTGGCCTATTTGATCTCTCAATAATGCCTTCAAATCTGAATGCTTTATCCATTATCAATATTTTAAATTTTATTTTATTTTAATTTTATTTTATTTTTTTTTAAAAAAAGGTAGAAAAAAGCTTGAACCCATGTTCTTGAAATCACCACAATTTTCTACCATTTAAGCTACCAAAATTTCTATATTTAATTTAGGTTTAATAGGTTCGGAGGTCCTTATATTTGTGGGTTCGTTTCAATTGGGTCCTCCAATTTTGAAAGTGATCAATTTGGTCCCTAATTTAACAAAATTGAGTCAATAATACCCTTTCCGTTAAATGTAATGGACGGCGTTAACTTTTTAAACATGTAGCATGTTGAGGCATCCTTTTATTTGCAGGTTGCACAGTTTTATTTGAAGGATGCTTCAACATACCACATGTTTAAAACGTTAATGCCGTCCACTGCATTTAACGGAAAGGGTATTATTGACTCAATTTTGTTAAATTAGGGACCAAATTGATCACTTTCAAAATTGGAGGACCAAATTGAAACGAACCCACAAATATAGGGACCTCCGAACCTATTAAACCTTTAATTTATTAATTATATTTTCCTTTTACAAAGAAATCTACTAATAATAAAATTGTTACAATTAAGATAAATATTTTTCAGGGTCTTACAAGCACCATCTCATCATCTAAGCCACATGAGACTAAATCAAACAAAAAATTTAAAATAATTGAACAAGATTATTTATAAACCTTGTTGATAACAAGATTATTTATATTAAATGCTTTCAATATTAAAATAATTGAGTGCCATTATTTTTATATATTATTCTCACTTTTAAAATATTATTTTATATATCTTTACCAGAAATGGATGTTTATAAATTTTGTTGTTGATTATTTTCCCTGTATGTAACGTGCAAGGATGAGCTATATGTTGAGTCGTTATTAATGTGCGTTATTGTGTTTTTGTGAAAAGAGTGATTGTGAAAGTGCGTAGAGGGTTCTTGTGCCTAAGCGAATGGTTTTATCTGGAGAAAGAGACAACATTAGAATCTTAAATGTACAGCCAAAGTTACGAAGGCAATTTACTATTTTTTATTAGGGATGAATAGGTTCATCCGACATGCACGAAAACCTAACTTTCTATTTTTTTTCATAAAATAAAGGAACACGACAATGCCCTCGATCTATGCATGGCAAAAGAAAATTGGACCACAAATTGATTACTCAAAATACCATTCCAAGATACACCAGAGAGACCAGTTTCAAAAAATATAAATTTAACTTATTGTACAGAGTTTTGTGTGGAAAAGGCAACACGTTTTTTAAATTTACTTAATTTATTATTTTAAGCAAATTACAAATTAATTATATTCTAATTTAAATGTTATATAAATATATATAATATATATATATATATATATATAGAAAAAATAATTAGTTAATTATTACAATAATTAGTTTATACTTACAATATTATAAAAATATGATAGAAATCCTAATTCGTAATATATACATGCATACAAACATATATATATATATATATATATATATATATATATATATATATATATATATATATATATATATATATATATATTCTTACTATAAATGGAATTCTAGTCAATTTAACCTTGATTTTAAAATTAAAATAATCATCTTACCCATTTTATATCATTTTTATGATTTTATTTAATTTAATTATTATTTTTATTTTAATCCCCTTTTTTTAAAAATTTAACCCCTTTTATAAAGTAAAATAATTAAAAATTACCTACAATATAATTATAAAAAATATTCATATTTATGTTTATAAATAATTTTTGTTAAATTTCCTTTTTTGAGTATTTAATTCAAACTTTTTATTAATATAAAAATAATAATTTTATTATTTTATAACAAATACATATATTTTTACCAGTGTATATATATATATATATATATATATATATATATATATATATATATATATATATATATATATATATATATATATAGTGGAGTTTAATAGGGTTTGGATTCGTATGCTTTAAAGCTACAAACAAAAAGATGTATATGAAGACATGAGCAAAAGAAATAGATGTACAACAGTGGAAATGCTTTTCTTTATGTCAGGAAATTCAACTTATGGATCCTTGTTTATTGTTCATAACTCACTAATAACAGAAAACCAACTTTTAATTATCATACTAATATAAGAAAAAATTAATAAAGTTCTTTTTTTATTGCAAATATAAAAGAAAAAAAAGCATGTATAAAAGTAAGTTAAAAATGATACTAAGAGGTTTGTAAGAATGATTCTCTCTCTCTCTCTCTCTCTCTCTATATATATATATATATATATATGTATGTATTATTATAAAAGTTGAAAATTTATATTTTTTATTCTTTTTGCCGTTAAAACATAGCTAAATACCTTATGATATGTAAATGTGGAAAATAGAAGAAAAATGAGTGTGTGAATGATAGAGTTAAAAAATACGTTTGAATGAATATATAGTAAGGATTTGAATAAGTTGAATAAAATGTTATATGTAGTAATTATTTTTTACAGCAATAATTTGTAACTTTTTATCTCTTTGTATATGTAATAGTAAAGATTGCGTACAAAATTTATCGTTCATTTGGATAAACTGTCTTCTGACTTTATGCTATGTTGATTGTTGATTTTAAGAAATAAGGATAGTGATGAGTTGGTTTTATTTTAACTCGGAATCATGAAAACAAAAACGATTGATAAAAAAAAAATATTCATTTTGACTTATTTTAATCGAAATTCTAAAACTAAATTAGAACTTTTGAAATAAAAAAAAAATATGTTTTTTTTTTACTACTTGGGTCAACATAATAAACTTAAATAAATGAGTTCCATTTTGATTATAGTAAAACAAATAATATTTCTCCCATTAAAATATAAATTTACTACTTAATTTCATAATGTCTATAACACATTATTTAATGTAAGATTCATTAATAACACTGTTGTTTTCACTACTCTACTAAGTTATGTATTTTTTTTTTCAACGATAAGAATAATATTAATCGTAGAAAAAAGAAAAAAATACAAGAAAAATTATATCTAGATTCTAAAATAAAAATGATTTACCTTTATTAATTTTTATCACATTATATATATGTGTGTGTGTGTCTAAAAACAGATATTTTAGAAAAATAAAAAATGAAAGAAAATTCATTTAAAGAAGTCAATAAAAAATCACTTTTTTATTTGGACAAAAAATAATTTTAAAATTTATAAAATGAAAAATTTATTCTTTTACAAAATTTAACACAGAAACTCGCTCTTTTAAAAAAAATATATTTATATCAAAATAATAATTATAATTACGGACTTTTTACTGGTTTGATTTATTATTGTTTTTGTTTTTATTTTATTTTTTTAAGAAATAATTTTTCGTTTCTCTTACTTGTCTTGTCGACAGAAAATTATGTGTTCACACACGATATTTATATATTAATATATTATTGCAATGTATAATTCTTATTTCACGTAAAAATAGAAAGTCTAACTTAATAAATCACCAATAAGTAGTTTGCATTATAAGAGAGAGCTTTTGGTTCATAAGAAACAAAAATCAATAAATATGTACTATCAGTTTATATTCAAACTTTTGACAAAGAAGATAAATATACATTAGTTTATCATTTTTTTTTTAGTTATGTGATCCTTGAATTGTATAATATTTTGAAGGGTTTTCTTTATAAGAATTGAGACATTTTTAGTGTCTTTATATATATATATATATATATATATATATATATATATATATATATATAAATCTTTGCTGATAAAAAAAATTCTATGATGATATGATAATGATTTGGAATTTCAATTTTTCACAATAATATAGAAGATTTTTTATACTTGATACAACTTTCTTTTCATATATAAGGATATGGTGTGCGAAATCTATCAACTTTAGAAATTGAGTACAATAAATATATCTCTTTAATAACTTTTAAATGGTCAATATTAGAATATAAACTAAATATAAATTTTTTAAAGTGGTTAGTGAAATAATTTTTAGTCTTGATGATCCATTAAAAGAAATCATTTTCCAAAACAACCAAGTGTTCTCTCTTTATACACATCCCACTAATTTATTATAAAAATAAGAACACTAAATATACAAGATTAAAGTAAATTTTTTTATTTAAGATTACACGTTATGTGGATTGAATTTAGTCGAAGGTCACGAAAAATATAGTGAAATAGCATTCAAAATCTCATCGGAAGAACTCCGTGTACTATTGTTCGATCAAATCTCAATCATATCTAAAAAGATGATGACCTATGGGAAACAAAAACAAAAATTAATCACGTAATAATTAAATAACTTTTAGTTTTGACACTTGATGTAGGATCCAAATCGATTCTTATCTTTCATAAAAACTAAGATTTATGATCAATATTGATAGCTGTTGTAATAATTGATGGTATAAAAATCTCTATATAATAATATGAACTCTTAAGTTATATACATATGAACATTGTTTTCTAAAATGGTCTTAATTTACCGATCAATTTGATTTTGTCGATAATTTTACGAATTTTTGTCGATTAGGAATTTTTTGTACTATTTTTAATCTGTTCATGACATAAAAATTTCTATATATTATATTAACTGTTAAGTTATATACCTATAAACATTATTTGCGAGAGTGGTCCTAATTCTACTTCACATTGTTAATAAAAAATTGTGACTACTTTCTAATCTTTTTTACTTGCATTGTGAAAAAAAAAAATCTATAAATACCCTCTACATTTGTGAAGAATCCTCAAGCTGCTCATTCTCTCTTCAACTATTCTCTTATCATGAGACACACTATGTCTCCATTTCTCTTGTTCTGTTTGGTGTTTGTTAGCCAATTGATGGCTGGTTTCAGTTCATCAACACCACCTCCATCCTATGGAGATCATGTATCAATTCTCAGCATAGATGGTGGTGGCATCAGAGGAATTATTCCAGCCACTGTTCTTACTTACTTGGACAAGGCTCTTAAGGTTCTAGATCTATTTCTTTGTGTTTGTTACTGTTGCAAAAACTTTTATTATACCTTAAATTATATATATATACTTTGAACTTATATTTTTACATTTATAAACAGTTCATTCCAAATTCAACTGTACAAAGTACTGGATAACATCAATATGTTGTGTTATGTATATTTTTTTGCGTTCATGGATTTTTCCCAGCAGGATAAAAACATTTTTATATAATTTCTCGGAGATGAAAGAAAAGTGAGAAAATTGATATGACGGAGAAATCTAAGAAAGTTAAAAGAAAAAATATTAAATAAGTTGTTATATAATGTTATTGTATGAATTTGAATGTTTCCGACAGTGATTTCTTTTGTATGAACAATATGTTGATAGATTTAGTGAAAAACCTCAGCCGAAACTATACTGTAACATTTGAGTTTTGTGTTTTTTGTTGCAGGCAAAGGATCCGACAACATCATTGGCACATTACTTTGATGTGATATCAGGAACAAGCACTGGTGGACTCATGACTGCAATGTTAGCAGCACCAAATTCATCTAATTCCAATCATCCTCTCTTCACTCCATCAGAAGTAGTGCAGTTCTACAAGAAATATGGCCCTGATATATTTAGAGCTAGGTATGAGCATGAAACTCATAAAAACTATTCCAAACATGTTATAACATCATAGTTAAATCCTAAACTATGTAGTTGAGTAAAGTTTAATAAAATTGGTTTAGGTATTAGGTTTGCCTTAATTAGTTTGCTGTTCTTGTGATGCAAAACCATGCAGAGATTGGTGGGATCTTGAAAAATGTCCCAAGTACGATGGAGAGTTCTTACGGGACATAACACGTAAGATTTTGAAAGATACACGACTGAATCAAACGTTGACGAACGTGGTAATACCATCTTTCGATGAGAGGAAAATCTACCCAGTTATATTCTCAAACTTCAAGGTTAGAATGCTAGAAATTGTGTATATTATGTATTGTGATATGAATAACCCTTTTCTTATGGCTAAGTGCTGAATATTGTTTTTGATGATGCAGCTGAAGACAGAAACTTACTTGAATGCGAAACTCTCAGATATATGCCTATCCACTTCAGCTGCACCTACTTATCTGCCACCCCACCAATTTGAGAATGCTGGTGTTCAATTTGATATGGTTGATGGAGCTATGGCTGCTAATAATCCAGTAATTAATTTTTACTGACTTAAACTTACTGAAATAGTTACTTTTTTTTTTTGTTATCAGCAATAACTAATATATAAATACAACAATGAAACATTAGAAATGGCTCACCTATTTATAACATCAATAAAAACAATGGAGATAAAAAATTAAAACCTATGAATATTATATTTCCTTTTCAATATACAAAACTCAAACAATATTCAAACCACTCAAGATACAAAACACTAATGAAAATATCTTATGATCTCTACAAACTCAAAATATTACAAAAGAAATATATTTATATAATTGTATTGTTGGATCATTTTCCACTAAAATAGATCTAACATTCTGTATCTAATTAATATACAATATATTTACAAACAAATGAGATCCAATAAACTTTCATAAATTATCTTTTCTATTAGAGTTAACAAGTTAACAAGAGATAATTTCTTTTTCAGAATATCTTGTTTATGATAATTCTAAGTTACTCCTTTACAATAATTATCTTTTAAATCGTTCTCTAAACAAAACCATGATTTTACTACAGTATATAAGCTGAACCAAAGCATTAATTTTGAGGACTAAAAACATGTTTATTGAAGTTCATTCAAAAGTATTCATTTATAATCCTGCCTTTATCTTTGTTTAGTGTATAATGTCAACTGATTCACACTCTTCAAAATATTAATTCTAATAATTTTTTTCAGTTAATTTCTTCTCACCTATTTAGCAAATGTTTAAAGAGGATATTGATTATGTAGTTTATGATTATCCCTGTTTTCTCTACCATAATAAGAAAGAGACATTTTTAAGTAAAAAAAATTAATTAATTAAAAGTATTTAGAAATCAATATTAATAGTATATATATACATATATGTGTGTGTTTATAAATCTTAGTTTTTTTTTATCAGCAATAAAAAAAACATAAATTAAAGGGGTATTTGAGTGCTCTAGCCTTTTACATACCTAAAAGCAAAGGTTAAAAACCATAGATATAAACTAAAATGTGAATGTAACACCCACAACCTGTTATAGTATGCTAACAGGTTTCTTTTACATAATAAAAGTAACTCTTAACTGAAAGGTTGCATTCAGAATTAATTGGCATGCATATGAACATATATGATCAATGAGAAGTTTGGGAAGATGAAATGAAATCTGATAACAGGCTTTGGTGGCTGTGAGTGAAGTGATACAACACACTGGGAACAAAGAAATCATGTTGCTGTCATTAGGAACTGGAATAACAGCAAATAACAAGTTAGGTGGCATTTTTGATGGCGTGTGTCAACTTGGATGGCTAATGAACAGCTTTGATGTTTTTAGTGAGGCTTTGTATAGTACAGACATGACCCATTACTACCTTGCCACAGTGTTCTCTGGCCTCGTACCTCAGGATAACTACCTTCGAATTGAGGTAAATATCAGTTACAAAAACTGATTTTAAACTACACAATATAAATACTTTTTTGTAGTGAGAGTTTTCTTAGAACGAGTAGAGATTGAATCTACATGATGACGATGTAATTACAGGAGTATAACCTTGATCCATCTATGGAAGAAATGGACGATGCTTCACCCAAAAACATGGATAAGCTTGAAAAGGTTGGAAAGAACCTGTTGTCCCAGAGTGTTCGCAGGATGAATATTAATACTTTTGTACCAGTTCCACTGGACCAAACAAATGCTCAAGCTCTTGACAGGTTCGTACACAGTGTGTTGTGCAAAAGTTTAAGTCTTTTCTCTTGCCATAGCTAGAAAGAAGTAGAAATTCTATGTTTGTAAGGTTGTGGGTGTTACAAAATGACCCAATTGATTACCCATCATTGAATGCTGACTGTGAGAGACAATTTCTGTTTTTGTTTTTCAATTTGACGAAGGTTGGCTGATAAACTGTATGCTGAGAGGCTGTTGCGTCTGAAAAGGAAATCTATGGAAAAGGGAAGAAGACCATTTATTGGAACTGTTGAAGCAAATTCCAATCGAATCTCAGCAGCTTAAGCTCTGTTAATTAGTGACTTGTATGAATAAATGTCACTGTGATGACCTTCTATTATGCTGTGTGTTACTGTCATGTTTGCTGTAATAATTTTCAATGCTTTTAGGGTTCTAAGCAACTCCTGATTGCATGGACAATGGATAAAAGAATATGGATGTTTTGGAGTTCTTTGTAACTCCTATCAATCAATGATATTTCATAGTTGATTATTATTGCTTTTCTTGAGATTGAGATTATTTATTTAGGGCAACATAGGCAGTCTGCATATGTCACTACACAATTTTTGCAGTAATATTAAAAGTAATTACTACAATTTGAACACAGTTATGGATTACTACAAATATTGATAGAGTTTTAAGAAAATTGTGTATAAAAAATTGTCTTTATATATTATATAAAACAATGATTACATTAAGAAAACTAGGTTTATGGAAAAGTAATTACAAAAAATATCCTTAAAAAAATACAGTTTATATTAATAAAATGAAAGTAAAAAAAAAAAATTAATGATGGCGAAAATAAGTAGTGGATAATTCGTTACATCTTATTAAATGTGATTTAGAAATTATAAATAAGACTTTGAGAAAAAAATAAATTATATTATTAATTAGAAAGGTAAGATAGAATATATATATATATATATATATATATATATATATATATATTATTTTTCCTTTGTTTATAAATAAGAAAAACAGTTATCATAGAATAAAATAAACAGATTTCAAAACCTTGACAAGAGTCTTTTTTATCAGTAAAAATTAATCTAATTGAATGAAATAATTTGGTTATCCCAATCTATATAAAAAAATTGTGAAAAACAAAATAAAAACTCTATCAATACAGAATATGTGAAATCAAGCAATACAGAAAATTTAGAATTGGTCAAAACCACATTTTCCAGAAAAAAAATTAATATAGTACATCAAAAGATATTAAAATTGATGTGTCTTTATATATATATATATATATATATATATATATATATATATATATATATATATATATATATATATATATATATATATATATATATAGGGTCACGAGTTGCCAAACATAAAATTATTTGTACTATGGATATTCCTCAATGCAACTATTCATAGAACGTGAAGTATATAAAGGACTAAGCATCTACTTCTGGAAAAACATTGAAGACTTTCCTGAAAATTATCCACCAGTCACTTATTGTTTCTCTTTTCTAATAAGTGATCCAAATTTCACCTAGATTTATATATCCGCTACTTAAAATTCAGATCGAAAAACAAAAAAGAAAAAAAAAATATTTCTAAATAAAATCTTTTTAGTTCGGAAGTAAACATTCTATTTTAATAATATATAATTATTAAAAATGACATCATATATAAACGATTGAAAAAATAGATAACTATTACAAGTATCTATTTAATAACTATAATATTAAATATACACGATATTAGGATCTTATACTTAAAAGAGTTTTATTACAATGAAAGTGCAGTACTAATTTCCAAGTTTGATAAAACAAAAAGTGAAAGTTGTCTATTTCTAAGCTTCAACACTGCTTCCTTATTAAGGTGATCATCATAAACAAAAAGAAATATACAGATAAATAGGAAAGAAAATGGTAAGCTAATGTATCAAACATAATCCTATAACATTTTATAAAAGCATACACGTAACACACAGATAAATCAATCAATCTTAAGACATATAATCATTTATTTTAGATCTCACCATCTAGATACATGTATTGATGTCAAACTCGTGGGGAATCTACACTTGCGTGATGGAACAACTTGCCCACCCAAGCTACCACATCAAGGTTAGTCCGTCAACCACCTCGAGCCAAGAAATAACTCATAGATTAGGATCTCTTGTTATTCCTTACGACATAACTCACTCTTTTCTACTTGAAGTTGGATGGTTATTGGAATTTCATGATCATTCCCCATTTCGGGGCCCCTACATCAATATATGACACTACTGAACATCACCATAGAATCTCTCTACTAGCTTCATAGAATTACGTCAACCACATATGACAAGCCCATCACCAACAACATACCCATCCTAACCACCATATCATGTATTAAATATATGCCAAACCTACTCATGTTCAAAATTCAATTCATGAAGCATCACCATTATAATAGTACACATGCATAGGATCCAAAATAACTTAATTCAAGCATAACCAAAATCACATCAACACATAAAACATGAAAAAACAATTGAACCAGGTCACCCTTAATGTCCTTTCCTATCGTTCAGTGCCAGTGTTCATATAAGCAACCTCGCTTAGCAAGAATAATCCTCTCGCCCAGTGAATTGTAGATTAAACTTGCATAGAAGAAATGACGCTTAGCGCCCAAAAACGCCACTTAACGCCTAGAAAATACAAGCTCACTAACTTCGTAGTGCTTAGCACTCTAGAGCCCAATGGCTCTTTGACTCTGTAGTGTTCAACACCACACAAGGTCGCTTAGAACTACACCAGAAACTAACAACTTAGATTCTTGATGTGATTACACTAAATATCTATCCAAATGACCAAATTAGTATTCTTTGTATTATGATTGATAAGAAAACATGTTTAAATCTCATATTGAATACCATTTTTCCCAATAGCAATTCAGTCCATCATATCAAACTAAAAACAACCAAAAACCCAAACAACAACTCAAAATACCAAATGACCAAATATCAACAATTTAAAATGTTAATCAAGTCCTAAATGACACAAACACCGACTCATAACATCAAGCTTCTTTAATAAACACTCCCCATTGAATTTCACCTGTCAAACCACTAATTGTAGAAGAATTCCACCCACTACTCTAACCTATTATAAAACCACAATTCAACAACAATTTCAACTAATGCTAACATAAGTTTCATGATTCCAAATAGTCAAAATAAGTATCATTTAACAAATAATCACATTATGACCTACTCATACTAGACAACAAGATTTCAAACCAAAATCAAGCAATCATACAACTACACAATAAAATTTTAGCAAGCTTATTTACCTAAATTTAATAACTCGGTCATCTAATCCAACTTAAAAATCCAAATTTAGATTATCAAAGTACTAAAATTGTAGAAACAAGGTATTTAGCTTCCCTTACCAGTCAAACGACCAAACAAATCTATAAAATTTCAAACAGCTTCCATAGATCAAAGAACTCCATTTGCAACTACAAATCACAAAATTATGATCAAGGTACGCCGTTAGAACTACTAATCAACATATAATCTAATGGAAGACTCATATGACATATGCAATGGAAAATTGTTCACATGCATTAAAAAACAAGAAAAGTAAAGAAAAGAATAGAAATTTACTCTTTTAAAAGAACTTATCAAACATACTTGAAAATCTCGTCACGAGAATCACTCAGGCGATCTTCAAACAAATAAACAAAGTTTTAGAAAACTTAGAGAGATAAAGAGGTTTCAGAGAACATGTTTTAGAAAGATAATATATTTTTAAATAATGAAGCTTGTTAAGTAAAATTTTATTTATACTTTAAACTTTTAATATTAAAATAAATGAGTTTTATTATTTAAAATACACTATTATTTTATAATACATTATTTTTTAAGTCTTTACACGTGCATTGAAAATTTATTGCATGATTCAGTATTATTACAAGTTCAGTTAACATTTATATGATAATTAAATTTAGTCAAATTTTTTCTTAAATTAAAACTCTTGTTTACACCAGTGGCAGATTATTGTTTAAAACTTTTTAATAATTTGTTCTCGACATTAAAAATTAAACCTACTATTATACACATCTACCAAATCTTCAATAACAAACACTCACAAATTTTAATTTTAGCATGTAGGACCTGCACTGTAGTAGAGTAGGTTTTTGGCATGCTTATCATTGTGTTTTCTGTATGTAGGACAATTGTATGAATTGCTGTCATGGTCTACACAATTTGTCTTATCTAATCCCTCAGAATTTCTAAATTTTGGCTTTTATTGCATTATAAAATGCCTATGTGTGTTTCTTTTCCTTCATCCACCCATACCTTATAAAAATATTTCATCTCACAAAAAAAAGTTTATTTTTAGTAGCTTATAAACTTAAAAAATAATATATATATATATATATATATATATATATATATATATATATATATATATATATATATAATATTGTTGAAGGTAGAGACAAGTAATAACTTATTCCTTTATTTACATATTAGTTACTATCTACACATGTAATGAAAGAATCTCGCAACTTGCAGCTACTAATTTTAAACATACACAGTAAAGAAAATCTTGAGACGGTGACTGTACACCCTTGTTAAGAGCTTGAACATTTGTCTGCTCTAGTTCAAATGGTTTAAATGTATTTACATTGAGAACTACCATGTTAGTGTTGTATAAAAACTGAAAATTACCAACAATATTTTTTAAAGTGTGTAGTTTTACTGTTTTTAAAGACCTATCCGCGATGCATTGTGCAAGTCTCCTAAAATATTATAGGAACTTCTAAAAATATTTAAAGATCTCAGTACTTTAAGAAACTCCAAAAGAGTTTTATACTCAGGATATAAGAGTTAAAATAACAAAAGAAAGGAAGAGAACCAAGAAGAATTTAAGTTTAAGATGAAAAAGGAGACTTAATTTTTTGTGTGTATTTTGGAATGAAGTAGGAGCTCTATTATAGAGCTAGGGAAGAAAAAAAAAGTTGCAAACAAAACTGCCCGTTTGCATCATAACGTCTGCCAAAATCAACGTTGTAAAGCTAATGTTGAAAAAGATGAACGTTGCACAACGTTCCTTAACAATAATTATTTAACATTCTTTTGCAATAACTCTTATAGTGTACAACAATCCCCACGTGTTACAAAAGAAAGTTAAAAGAATTTTTTTTCCCTAATAGTTAAATAAGTATTAAATGAGAGATAAGGAATTTTTATTTTGGATCTTATAAAATGTAATGCATGAGAACTGGTATAACAAGCTATGTGAACCAGTCTTAAATTGAGAATAACTCTCCAGTTCTTGAACCGATTGATTCTCTAATCCGCCTGAATCGTAAAATTATTCTCGTACCTGTTCTGGTTGACCGATTGAAAGACATACGATGTAAATGATGATTTCTTTGTGGCATCAATGTCATCATTATAGCTTTTTGGTATGCTTTTCCTCGCCATCATAATCAAATGGATTAGTCCAAGACTCAACAAAACTAGGTTTAGCATCCTTGAAATGAGTTTCTTTGCACCAGACATTATCTCTCTTCTTGCAAAATTGATTCAAAGGCAGATTTAGAAGTAAATTTCTCAAAATCTGGTTCGACCAATAAAGATAACCTAATTTTTCTCTACAAAGACAAGCAAGTTATATTCAATCCCGAAACATGTAAATAGAAGTTTGAGATAAGAAGATAGGTTATGCGCATTTACTGTTGCATTAATAATTGTTAATTCCACACGTTGAGCTGACTTTAGTATCATAATGTCTTGTACATGTACCTTTTGACTTTATGGACAACATTTGGACTCATGACGATATCACATCACTTAGACAATTGACTTTTACCCCATACTCGAAACACATAACAAAATATTACCGAAGAATACGTTGAAAATTTCATATCAACTAGAGATATATAAGGTCAATTTAGAATATATATGTTGGTGCAAACTTCATCTTACAAATCAATTTTATGAAATTGAGTTACACTTGAAGTTTACTTCTTAACATGATATTAGAATTATGAGTTAGAGTCTATCCTAACGAGATTTGTATTGGTTAGACATATCATTTAACTCGTTATCGGACTGCTATCGAACACCCATTACTGTCTAGAATCATGCACGAAATGTATATACCTTAGTATGAAGGGTGTTTTAAAAGTCTTTCATCGATTAGAGATAAAAACAAATTTAAAGTATATATTTTAATGCAAATAAGCTGATACTATAAGATTGAGTTAAATTTAAAGTCTATTTTTTAACAAAAACATATTTAAATAATACAAATGGAAAACTGATTTTTTTTTATTCAAACTCCAAATTTTAAGGTAAATCTATGAAAGAACCATTTATATAAAAAAATTTCCGTCGTATACTCATCTTTCAAGATCCTTAGAACTTTGTCGTCGTCCACTGTGATAACGAAATTTGGTATTTTGTGGGATTTTTGGTTGAACCCAGTAGCATGGACTTGATAAGGTAATCTGAGACACTCTTCATGTGTGGTGGAGCCAAATAGGCTGCATTATCTTCAAATAAATTATAATTTTTTTCCACTCTAATTCGTTAAACAAATTTCTGTGATAATGACATTTTAAAAACATGTTTTCCATGGAATTTTCATCATCATCTTTAACATGCAGAGAGAAAAACATTGCTTGGATAAGGCTCTATGTAGACTTGTGATTAAAATAAATTCTCGTGACTCTGCATTATCCATAAAGAACTAGAACCATGCAACATCACAAAAAAAACCCTCATCCACGCTCAAATTATTTTTTTAATTTCTTTTACCTATTTCTGTATTTATTTCATTTTATTTTATTTACAAGTCACTCTAAGCCTGAAGGATTTGTACAAAGCATCATACATATAGAGATCCTTTACTAATAATCATAAACTAAGTATGCATAAATAAAAATTCTAAAATATAAATATTCTTTCCTAGAGGTAATAAAATAAATTATTATCATGTATTTTTTTTTAAATTAACAATAGTTAAAAATAATTAATCAATAACAATCTTAGAATTGTCAGTGATTTAGTTGTTTTCATTAATATACGACTACGGTAATGAGAACAACAATTTTCACAAGTTCAGCTCCACAACCATCTAGGATTAAAAAAAAGTCGAACCTTTTATTAGCAAAAACATTTATATTAAATAGAAATATTTGAATTGTTTAAATTCATATATATATATATATATATATATATATATATATATATATATAAATGTGTACATATAAGAAAATGAGATATTGTTATGTTAGCAATCAATCACAATGCAATTACCAATTTATCAGTCATCCCATAATGTAAAATCATATTTTAATAGTATATAACTATTATAAAAACACCACACATTTAATATTTAAGAATAAATCACTCATTTATATATATATATATATATATATATATATATATATATATATATAATATGTTATTACAATTATAACTATAATAACAAAAATATATATATATACAAAGATCCTGTATAGTTAGAGATATGATTACATAAATTAAAAAAATGATAAAGTTTTCTAAAAGGAAATATAAACATTACCAAATATCTTAACTCTACATTTCAGTACCATTTTCTCGTCTCGCACTGTATTCACTAGTACTTTCTTATTTCTTTTATAATATTTAGGTCATCATTTTAAATAAAGAGAATAGATAAACCAACAAATACAAAAGAAGTGATAAGCTACTGTGAAAAAGAGTAATTATACAATAGATATAAAGATATTAACACTTAAGTCATTCATATCAACCAATCAATCATAGCAGATACAAATACTTATATGAGACTCAACCATTCGGACACATGTATTGACATCAGATTTTGATGCACTTGTGATGGTGGAACATTAATGAAATGCTACCATAAAATCTTCCCACGAGATCCGTTGAATTATGCAAACACATGTACCATACCCACCACCCCAATTTCATACATGAATAAACACCATTCACACTTAAACATACATCAAGTACATTGTAAATTCATTTCAAACAGTCATGGAATAACAAAAACTCAAACATATATACTGGCGCTCAAAAGTGACGTCCAACATTAGGCATCATGCCAAAAGGTGATGCTCAACAGCAGTCTAGCTGCTCAACACCAAACATTTCACAAAAAATTAACGAAACTCTTTTGCCGCTTAGCATCTTGGAAATAAAATGCTCAAGACCTACAATTAAACATGGCGCTTATCGGTGTTCTACTATTTCTCAACTCCAAAGCATTCTCATTTACGCCTACTCAACGTAAAAGATTGGCTCTCAACGTTGTATCAGATATCAACACATTTAAAACTATGATTTGTGGAAAAAGGAACATAATCAAATCGAGAAATAGGTATTTCCTACTTAGTACTTTGGTCAAAAACAACTTTTAATGTCAAGGCACATATCAACTTGCTCAATTAATCAAATCCTAAGTTTCTCAATTCTACACAAATTCAATCAATGCAAACAACATACAAACATTCACCACATATCAAATTTCAACAAATCAAACACCATTATACCACCCAATCATGCAAAACATAAAATTCAAGACATTTACAACTTAAAAGTAAAGCAATTAGCTTCCCTTAGCTGAAAGATAACCAAACAGCTTGAGAAACCTATAAACACATCCTGGCTCACAAAAAACAATGTTTGCCCCTAAGAATAAAGCAAACATGATCATGAGACACTTAGAACATATTATCAACAGCGAATCTTATAGAAGATTCAAACACCACATGCGAACTTAAAAAGTTCACATGCATAGAAGAATGTCCAAACTAAGAAAAAGGGTAGAAAGTTAACTTATCCTATTGAAGAAATTGATCGTATAGAAGTGGAGAGCTCGCGTTGAGAATCACCATAATTGTCTCCGATCATCAAACATATGAACTGACAATTAGAAACTCTAGAAAAAAGTGAGAGAGGTCGAGAGAAAAGGAGTTTAGAGATGATGTGATTTAAGATAATGATACTCGTCTATAGAAATTATATTTATACTTTAGAATTTTAACATGAAAATAATAAAATCTCATTAAAACACACTATCAATTATGCACTATTTTATAAGCTCTTACACTTCAATTTAAACATATATCTTATTTCAGTCTTAATAGCATTGTACAAATATGACCCTACAATTTTCTCCCTAAACTATTGAGGTAACATATATTCAAAAAAGGAATTATATTAAAAAGTAGACTTTGAATTTAACCCAATCTTAGAAACTTGACTTATAATGTAAGGTTTTCAATTACTTATATATGGTAAGTTTGTCTTATTTATAGTCGTCGTGAGATCTCCAACACACACCTCTCACATAGAGACATATACATCTTAAATGGATGGTCTAAAAGCAAATGACACGATAAACCCAACAAACAACAAATCTTCCGATAATGAGTAGTATAATAAGTTTAGCAAAAAATAAATTTTACTAAATAAATATCGAATAGTTCTTATATTATGTTAAGAAGTGAACTTTTAAACCTGACTTAATATTATAAAATCGACTTATAAAATAAGATTCGTAACCACTTATATAGTATGAACCATATTATCTTTATTCAATGTGAGATTTTTAACCAATTTACTCATCTTTTCTTCCATCCCTCCTTTGAGTCTTCATTAAACAAATCAACCAAATGTTTATGCCTTTGAATCATGAGTATTTATTGATAAATTTGCAATAAAAAACAAAAACACATCCATCACAAAAAATAAAAAAGGTTTAATACATCATTTGGTCCCTACTTTTAGGGGTTTGGTTCAAACTGATCCTACCTTTTGAAAAAGTTCAATAAGGCCCCATATTTCGTTTAAAAATGTTCAATACGGTCCTTTTCGCTAACGCCGTTAAACACGTAACGGTGCAGATGTCACCGTGGCCAAACCTGAGTGATCTGTTTTGTTTGATGATTTCATGACAATATGAAGTGAAACGGGACAATGTATAGTTGCTCAAACACTGACCTGCATAAGATATTTTTGCTTCCTAACGAAACATTCATTTTCTTTTGCTGCTTCTGTTATTAGAGGGAGGGCTAAAATGTGCAATTGTAATGCTTATCAATTGTAACGATCAACATTCATTATCCTTAATAAACAAATTAATTACCTTTTCCTCGAAGAATTGTAACTATTAATGATGGGAGTTTCGTTTTGCCTTTGTCAAAACTAGACCGATACAAAAGGAACCATCTTGCACATTGTTTCTTATATTCCCTGTTCTTCTAATTATAGTCATCCACATCACTTGCCAAAACTTATTTCTTTTTTTGTTTAGACATATAAAATTGATTAAAATTTTATAAATTTGGTTATGTTTGTTATTACTCCAAACATTTAAAGCAAAAATTCTAAACAAAGTTAAATACCATACATTCAAAGAAAAGATAACTACATCCCTCTCTTACCTAAATTATTTTTTATCTTTGATGGCTCTACAATTCACACTCACTCGTCAAACAAAATATAAGGTACTAGGAATTGCTTTTAATTTCCAAACTATTATGAAAAAAAAATTATCCATTACAATTATTTTATATGATATTATAAGCTGGCTCCACAATAAAATTTTTTATCACTTCTCCCTTCCATTCCCATGTCTCTTGTCTTGAATTGATGGTCTATACGGGTGATATTTCTTTCATAAGTCCATTAAGTTGATTTACATCTTGTTATTCCAATTGCCCGAGACCAAAACCCGCTTATCAATTGAATTGTTATACATTTTAGAATATTTTTGTGCCAACGAAAATTCTCCATTCCACTTATTGTGTCAAAATTTAATTTTTGTCACCTATCTTAATTTTCATGTTATATTATTGTCAAACCAATATAGAAATGCTGCAACTTAAAATGTGTAATACGATAACCAATTTGAAAAGATGTAATAGAATTAAAATGCTGCAACTTAAAATGTTAATTCAAATATAATTAAAATGTATCAGGCTTTCTTATAGTGACATTTCAAGAGACTTTCCTAAGGGATCCATACACTAAATGTGAAAAGAAGGTTGGATGTTGTTACATATATTTTGGCTTTTAATCAAAAGCCATGTTTTCATATTTATGAAGTTTGTCACACAACTGAAATAAATAAATAAATAAACGTTTAAAACACAACTGAAATAAATAAATAAATAAATAAACCCTTATACTTACATAATTGTATACCAAGTCCCATTACAAGATAAGAATAAATAATTAGTATCTTTCTTGAAGGAGAAGGAAAACACCAAAAATATGTCCTTCATTTGAAACAAAATCTCTCATATACCTAAACTAATTCAACTTTATAACCCATACAGAAAAAAATATTAAATATATGAATAATATCATAAAACAGATAAGAAAAATAGGTTTGAGATTATCTAATTGTAATAACTTAGGTGTCTCAAATTAAAAATGGATTATACAAGGTGCCGAATAAAAATTACCTTTCTTGTATAAGCCAAAATAATTATAGATGAATTAATTATAATTAAACATAACTGAAAATTTAAGAAATATAAGTTTCATTGAACTATCACAATTTGATTTTTTTTTTATTAGAAGATAAGTTTAGCAAGACGTCACACAAAAAAATAAACCATATTTTTATAAAGAACAATAAATATTAAGTAAATTAGATCTACCACACCAACATTGAATACAGACATTATTATTATCACTGTAAAACAAGATTAATCTAAATATATAAACTAAACTATGAAAAAAAAAACAACCATATCTGACACAAACTTGTCTTGCTTTTTCTTTTAGAACATCTAATATCTTTCCTATTATCTCTATTTCTTTTCCTATTCTTAATTTTCATATCAGAAACAATTGAAGCAATACTTAAACTGATATCCAAAAGAAACACACCTCTAATATTTAAAGATAAAACAAGAGGAAAATCGCGAAGCAATGCTAATAATAGATGAAGAAAGTTATTACATGATCTAAGAAAAAAAAAACAATAGAGGAGAAAGCAGCAAATACCAAGACCTCTTGATGAGCTTCTCACACCAATATCCTTTGGAATATGCATCCAATTAGCATCATCTTATCATCAAGTTCTTCCAAAATGAAGGAGGTTACTGCTAATATTATAACCTTTCCTGAATATGTATATATATATATATATGTATGTATATATATATATGTATGTATATATATATATATATGTATGTATATATATATATATATGTATGTATATGTATATATGTGTATATATATGTATGTATATATATGTATATATATATATGTATGTATATATGTATGTATATATATATATGTATGTATATATATATATGTATGTATATATGTATGTATGTATATATGTATGTATGTATATATGTATGTATATATGTATGTATGTATATATGTATGTATGTATATATGTATGTATGTATATATATATATATGTATGTATATATATATATATGTATGTATATATATATATATATATATATATATATATGTATGTATATATATGTATATATGTATGTATATGTATGTATATATATATATATATATATGTATGTATATATATATATATATATGTATGTATATATATATATATATGTATGTATATATATATATATGTATGTATACATATATGTATGTATGTATATATATGTATGTATATATATATGTATGTATATGTATAAATGTTGTTGTTGAACTAGCAAGGATATCTTTAGAGAGAATAAATAAACCCAGAATATTTTTTAGAGATGAAGACAAGAGAAAGAATGAGATTAATAGAAGAGAGAATGAGAGAGGAATGATTCTGATGATTCTTTTAGAGTGAAGGAGGTGCTCTATTTATAGGGTTCATGGATCAGGCCCATGATCCAAAAATCCAAAATATCTTTTAGAAAAATAATATTTTATTAATAAATTAAAACGTTGGGAGCGTACCTTTAGGGATAATATCTTCAATACAAACGTTGGA
The DNA here is from genome assembly GCF_029865625.1 of Vigna umbellata. Lineage (NCBI taxonomy): Eukaryota > Viridiplantae > Streptophyta > Magnoliopsida > Fabales > Fabaceae > Vigna > Vigna umbellata. Next base: position 25,494,321 of record NC_142171.1, on the reverse strand, counting down.
GGCAAGAGGCTTGCGGTCCAAGCTCAAAAATTCTTCCGCATTTGATGGAAGCACGAGACTTGAACGACTCTTGCAGAAAAACCCAACACTAGATATTTTGCAATATCAGTGTAACGGCATAATTTTTATAACAATCCCTCACATATTGCAAAATGTATATACAAACGAAAGAGAAAAGAAATTATTCTGGGTTTCACAAGATGTAATGCATAAGAACTGGTATAGCAAGCTATATGAACCAGTCTTAGATCAAGAAACTTAACACACAATGTAGTTGGTATAGCAAGCTATATGAACCAAAGACACTTGAGTGTGTTAGAGGTTTATCAATCACAGTACACCCTCACAATCCTTGTTGTTATCGCTGTGATGCGCTTACTAGGCCATGCGCGTGCCCGGTATTCATGAGTGCTCTAGAGATCATGCCAAGATCTCATGCAAGCGGCCCCACTTGACACTCATATAGGTGATTTCATCAAGTGCATGCTGCAAATCATACACCACCCGTAAGGGATATGAAGATCATTAAAACTTTGATTAATTACAAAGTTTAACCTCTCAATAATGCAGTCTCTAGCACTTTCACACACACCATAGGAATGGACATATTTGATTTAAAATCAAATTAGTGCTATCAGAACTAACAAGTGACTTGTTTTTACCCATATGAACCTTATTCATGGGATCTCCAATCACAAAGGTTGGGTTACCATCACTTGTTTGTTTGTCAGTGGCTTAAGTCTCATTCCCTCGATGTTTCTAATATCATATTTCTTTCCAAGGATTTTGTCAGAGGATCTGCTAGATTTCGTTCTGACTTCACATAGTCAATGGAAATAGTTCCACTCTTTAGCAGCTGCTTCACCAAATTGTGTCTCAATTGGATATGTCTATTATTTCCATTGTAATTCTTGTTTTTAGCTATAGCTATTACAGATTGGCAATCACAATGTATTGACACCGATGGGTTTGGTTTCATTCTTAGTGAAATTTTTGCTAAGAAGTTGTTTAACCACTCAGCCTCACTACCAGCCATCTCAAGAGCGACAAACTCAGATTCCATTGTTGATCTTACAATAATAGTTTATTAATAAATTAAAACGTTGAGAGCGTGCCTTTAGGAATAATATCTTCAATGCAAACGTCGGAAGCAAGAGGCTTGAGGTCCAATTAAGCTCAAAAATTCTTCCTCATTTGATGGAAACACGAGACTTGAACGAGTCTTGAAAAAAACCCAACAAGATATTTTGCAATATCAGTGTAATGGGATAGTTTTTAATTATAATAAATGTATGGGGTTTATTCTATATAAACTTTTTTTAAAAATATGCAAAAACTAATCAAATGCATAAGGAATAAACTTCATAGGAATGAAATAACGGCTAATGAACTCCAAAGATACGACTGCAACAGGAAGATGAATATAACAACATATATTGAGCACTTTCACATATTGTTTATATTCTGAATTAAATATTGTGGAAATGATATAAGAATAATTGATTGTATTTTTTGGAATACTTTAGATGTTCTAACTAAATGTTGAGGGTAGATTTTTCTGCAGGAATAAACTAAGAAATATCATTAATATTCTACTTTCTGTAAGATTATTATTTATGATATAGATTATATACAGGTTGAAACATCCAAGTATATATATATATATCCTCCAGGAACCACTAATAATAAATAACTCTGAGTATTTGAATAAACATACTTCCACAGTATAAAATTAAGTACAAATTCGTGTTCACACGACTCCCAAATGAAATCTATAGTAATATTGATTATGATCTTATATCTTCATTTATTACTTTTATGATTTCAATGATACATTTTCCAAATTTCTAGAAGGTAAATGTTATGACTTTTTATCAGAAAATAAATATTATATGTAATATGATTACTTTTCAAGATGTTGTTTAAGACTTTAGGTCTAAATTATGTATTATATCACCAGCATGTTTGAATAGGAGATCTTATAAATATAGCCTCAAAACATATGATCCCATGATTTCTCTCATAAGATTCTCTTATAAAGTCTTTTTATTATAAGACATTCCCATGGTTGAGCATCCTTATGTGTTTTTATTAAATTAAATAATATTTTTTAAGAATATATATAAAGTTATAATAATTATTTAATAAAAAATATTATATTGATTACTTTTACAAACGAAGAAAGTACGCTGTTTGTTTGGTAGAGAGGTTATCCACTTCTTCTTTTATTTTAAAATAGAATACTATATTTTGTATGTGACCCCAAAAAAATTATAATATTGTATCACCATAAATATTAATATAATATATAATTTAAAATTGTGTTCGTGGTTGATGCCACCAATACTGTGATATAAATATATAATATTTCCTTCATCGAGTAAAACAAATCAAAGTCTTTTATTTTAAATAATACTATAAGACATAAAAAGAAAAACAAAATTATTTAACTCAAAACATTTGTTTTAACTATATACAATTAAAAAATTATTAAAATGTAATCTTCGAAAATTTATTATATTATGAGTTATTAGAAATAATGGTCCCAATTCAATTCATGATTAATACAGAAATAGGAAGAGTTATACCAAATCATATATATAACTTAAAAAAGTCTCTTTGTTATTATATATTGTAGAGAAAACAGGGATGATCATAAATTACAAAATCAATATCATCTCTAAGAAAATTCCTAGCCCCTCATAAGTAAGATAAGGTTGTAAAATTCTAAAAGATTTAATTTATAGATATTTTTTCACATAAATGTAGACGGGTATGAACACCTTAAATACTTTGTTAAATTTTTATATATATTCTTTTATAGAAAAGAAAATCTACAAGTGTGGATGTGGTTCTTCTGCCATCTTATGCAGTTAATGAGTTTGTGTCGCTTCATACAGGTGTGAGCTGGTTGCTTCAATTCTCATTAAATTCTTTTGGCTCTTTTAAAACATATATAATTTCTTTTGTGTAAGAGATATTTATAAAATAATTTAATTAGAATTAGAAAAGTTAATAATTATGTGACTTATTATACAATTATATTTAAAAGTAATTTTTGAAAGAAAAAAACTATATGTAAATATTTTCTATTATATATTATTATAGATATGACATCAGCACAAAAATAAAAAGTAATGACAACATTAGAGCTGTCAAAATGGGTCACAACCCGCGAGCCAATCCGGACCACCACGGGTTTGAGCCAGGTTGGGATAGAAAAAATTGTATTTTTTTTATGCTGGTCAGATTTCAACCCGGCTCGTTTAAATCCGGTTCATGCGGATTGAACCCATGGTGTGTCTGGTTGGTCCACTAACCCACTTACCTAATTTTATTTTATTAAAATTTAATTTTAATTTTATAAAAAAATATTTATTATTTTGTTTTTGCTTGAAAAAATTATTTAAGTTCCTTATTTTCAAAATTAATTAAACACCCATGTTGGGAGTGAAATTTGTTTAGATTTGTATTATATAGAAAGTTTTTAATTTTTTTTATTTAAAAAAAATTGTAATTAAGTGAGCCAGTGAGCCAACCCGTTTACCCACCAACCCGAGGTGGGTTGAGCCGGGTTCAAATTTTTCTGGCTCGGTAATAAATGAGCCGGGTTGGGTTGGCTCACTAAGTGACCAACCCGTGGTGGGCCGGGTCAGGTCGGGCCGGGTGGCTGGTTTTGACAGCTCTAGACAACATGTTATGAGAACATAATTTATATAAAATTTAGTTAATTTTTAATTTTTTTTTATAAATGTAAATATTTTTAATTAATTTTTTTATTAAAATTTTCAAGTATTTAAAAGGTTTTATATTTTTCAATTGAATTTTTACCATTTAATTTTTAATAGCTACAATTTATTATGGTAAGTTTCTAAAATATAAATTTTAAAATATAGCTTTTAATATTTTTAATTAAGTTTTTATTAAATATTTTGAATTTATTTAATATATAATTTTTTCTATTTTTTACTTGAAATGTTTTGGTTTAGTTTATTGTGAGGTATAACGATTATTATAAAACATATTACAATTTATGTAAAATAACAATTAACTTTTTTATTGTTTTCCATAGAATTGTTGGATTATGAAGACCATGATGACATTTAGGTTAAATCAGTAATACTTATAATATTATCTCTCAACAACAAAGTCAAATGTTACGTTTATACATATCGATCAATTTAGATATTTTCGTAAACATAAGAAGAGTTTATTTGCTATTTCTAATGAAAATGTGGTTATAGGATGAAATATTTAATATTAAGAAGAAAAATGAGTTTGGATTTGATTGGTTATTTTGTTTTAAGTTTTTGAGTTCGTGAATAAAATTCATCAATGTTTTAATAAATAATTTAATTGGACAAAGTAAAAAATTATTTAATTGGATGAAGTAAATAAATGTGCGTACCTCTGCATTTTTTATTTCCAAATTAAATAATATTGTTTATCTTAAAATTAATACTAATTTCAGGTATAGAATAGAGACTTCAGAGTTGGAAAGAGAAAAATATTTGATGACTAAAACTAGAATTTAACAAAAGAAACATAATTTAAAATTTTAGAAGAATAAACAAATATGTACTTTTTATCCTAATATATTAAAGTAAAATTTCCACAGGCTTAATTTATTTGTTCTTTTCTTTCAATTTTTTTATCATTTTTTACTTCACTTTGACTATGGAGTTAGATTTTTAATACAAAAGTCTGACTCAATATTCTATAAGAGTTTTTTTTTTTTAATCCAATCTATGCTGCACTGTCCTAATATATCAATATATATTATTCATTTTTTTAGATGTTTTTTTCTGTTAGTGAAGGAATTGTGATGATTTTATTGATACATAATAACAGAGGAGACAATGATTCTACAAGATGGAGAATAAAGTATGGTCAATTTATTCAATCAAGAAATTAACAATAACTGCAATTGTTTGATTGGAAATTTTTTGCAGAAATTAACAATAACTGCAAGGATGAGGATATTAGAGATCTTTTTGTAAGACCCATAAAAAAAAAAAAATATATATATATATATATATATATATATATATTTATAGTAGTAAATTTTAGTATTTTATTAGTAATAATAATTTTAATGGATAGAAAATTGTAAATTTTGGATATAAAATTATAGTAATTTTAGAAGGAGAGATTCAAATTTTTGGTAACTTATTTAGTAAAATTTTTTAAATGGAATAGTAAAAAGTAAATAGTAAATAGTAAAAAGTAAATAGTAAAAATAAATTTTCAGCATTAAGATTCCTTAGCATGGAAGAAAGTAGTAGGTAGAAATTAGGATCAGATTTGGTGAGAAAATGATTGAAATATTATTTTTAAATAATATTAAAATAATAAATAATATTAAAATATTAATGAATAGTAAATTTTTTTTACTATAAATAGCCATGGGAGGGAAGGGTATTTTGCACCAAGAAAAGAGGAATCAAGTGAGAGCTTGAGAAATAGAGAAGAAAGAGTTAGGGAGAAATTTTTAGTTGCAAGAAGAGTAGAGGTTCTGAAGGGTTTCAGGGAAACAAATTCGGAGCAGGAGATTAAGTCTGGAATAGAGGTAGGGGAGCTAATCCTTCTTGTTTATGATTTTTTTATCCATGTTATGATAATGAATATGAGTTATGAGTATGTTAAAATTTTGGTAATGGTAGTTATCTATTCACTTATATAAATTTAGTTTTCATTATTATAATTTCTTATTTTCGAGTTACTGTTGTGAAAATTTTCTATTAATTGTTTTCACCGTTGGATTTAGCTAAAATTTTAGTATGTGAATCCTAAGACCTATTACTAAACTTTGACCGTTCGGATTTGAAAATAGAAGTCTGTACTTGGAGAAATAAATACTGCAAGTTTGAGTAAATTAGTCACCCTATAGTTCTGTTACTAAGTTGTCTCGGTAAAAATATAGATTTTGACCTATTTAACCGTTAGATCAACCTCAAAATTTGATATATGATTCTTAGGACATATTAATACAATTTGACCGATCGGATTTGTAATTGAAGGTCTATGTTTAGAGAAAGAAATTTCGAAAGTGTGAAACAATCGGATGAACACTGTATTGTTGTTCTTAAGCTATCATGGTACAAATTTCATATATATTTCATCTACCGTTAGATTGAGCCCAAAATTTAGTATGTAATTCATAAGACATATTAAGTCATTTTGACCGTTCAGATTTGTAATTAAATGTCTGTGATTAGGGAAATTAGTTTCGCATTTTGAGTATAACCGAAAACCACTTAAAATTCTGCACTTGAGTTACCTCGGTAAAACCTCAATATCTATCTAGTTAACCGTTGGATCAACCTGAAATTTTAATATGTAGTTTATAACAAATAGTGAATTATTGTGACCAATCAGATTTGAAATCGGAGTTACAGATTTAGAGATATTAATTTCGTATCTTCTCAGGGATCTTAATATTGCTTAATTTCTATTTTTTGATATCTATATTAAATTTCGGTGTTAATATTATATGCTGTTGTTTTAAATCTGTAAATAAGAAATTTGTTAAAAACTAGTTGAGGAACGCTTTGGCTAAGGAAAGATTTGGTACTTAAGTTGTCCATTGTGACGCACCTCTCTTTCCTGGAAGTCTACTCGACAAGTTTTTAACTTAAATCCTATTGAACAGATTTTGTACTGTTAAATTATTATGCAATATATGTTGTTGGAATGAAAATGTTTGATTAATTCATGTTATTGTGGTAGATATGAAATTATGAATTATAATTGTGATTTATGCGATAGTTGTATTTTATTATACTGCATTTGAATTTATGCATCTGAACATGTTATGAGTAGTATGGGGAGATTTTGTAGGGGTATAATGTGAGTTGAGGAATATTAGTATGGTATGAGTCTTGTGGAGAGATTAAGTAAATGTTATGGTATTTGTGTATATGTTGATGTTGAGGGTCCCGTAGTTGGAGGTTATCCTGATACTCTAATAATCATCTATTCTCAAGTAGAGAGGGATGAATTATGTGGTGAGAGGAGCAGGAGGTCCTGGTCTATGTGCCGGTTTTGGACATAGTGAGGGGATTAACCTTGTGAATGGTATGAAGTATTTTGAAAGTGTATTTGTATATAAAAAAAAAAAGAGAGAAAGAAAAAAAAAAGAAGAAGTAGAAGTCATTACAAGTGCATAACCTCCCGTGACCGCTCATCAACTTATCATCCGGATGAGTGTCTATTGGGTATTGTGGTGTCTATTGGGTATTGTGAGACGAGTGTCTAATAGGAATTGTGGTATGAGAGTGTCGAACATAATTATTATATGATGTTTATATCAAGGTAATTATATATGTTTTATAAATGATTTGTTGCATGTTAGCTCACCCTACTTGTTTGTGTTTGGGTATGGGCGATGATCGTATAATTCGTTATACGGGAGCAGATGAAGGAATGTCGTCTGAAACAATACCAAGGAAGAAAGAGATCGAAGAATAAGTTAGAAGAATTCAAGTTATATTTAGGAGTTTATAGTTGAAATCTGAGTTTAAAATATATCAACGGTGAATTTTTAAGTGTGAGATTACGGGATGTTACCGTAAATGTAATGTTACAATATATAAATTATGAATTATCCAATGTGAGAAATTTGGGATGTTACATTAATGGTATCAGAGCAGTTCGTCCTTAGGATGACCTCTGTGTTGTGGGTCTTCCGTGTCTTCTCTGTGAAGAATTGAGTCTAAATGGTATAATTTACCATTTCCTCCAAATCTAGATAGTAGAGTATTATGTCTAACTACTCATGACTTTTACCATAGATGATTTTTCTTTCTTAATTCTGAGGGTTTAAGGAAAGATATTAGAATTAGTTAAAGCCTTGATAGGAGATATAATATTAGAGTTTAAGTTTCAAAGGATGAGTGAAGATGTTGGTGTTTAGAAGTAAATTTTTTAGAAGTTTCTAGAACAAATTAATAGATGAGATATCTTAAGTTTCACAAAAAGGAGTTGAGTTCAAAGGCTAGATTAAGAGAAGCTTTGGATAAGCATGAATGTAGCAAGGTTTGAGAAATCAGTTTGGTTTAGTATATCAGTAACGTTAGAAGTCAGAAGAGAAGGAAGTATTGATGAGAAACAGAGTGGCATTGTGTGAGATTGGTAACATGGATTGATGTATCAGCGATGATTGGAATCTGAAGAAAGAAAATGGTGGAAGATTTGAAGATAAAGTTTAAAATAAAAAGGGATAGGAATACTGAAGTAGATTAAGAATAAATCAAATATTAGACGAAGAAGAGTAAATAAGAAGTTGTATAAGGCATAAAGAGGATTGAGAGAAAGTTTAATAGGAGGAGAAATTTATAAGTTAAGAGAACACGAGGTCTTTAGAGAAGAATGAAGTATTGGAAGGATTCTAAGCTAAATGGATGATTAAAAGGAGATGGTTAGATTTTTTTCCAGTAAATGCATTAGAGATAAGATTTGAGAATATGTGAATTTGGTATGAGGAGTAGTGGAGAAAATCCAGGTACGAAAATTTTGGCTTTCAGCTTATGCAAATATTTGGTATTTTTATGATAGGATTAAAATGTCATGATTTATGGTTGTAAATTTTATTGATTTTGGAATATTAAAGTTAGTTGAGGTAGTGTAGGTTGAATTGATATTATTATGAACATGACAAGATAAGGAAGAAGAAGAGTTTGGAAATAGATAAAAAGGAGGGTTGCAATGTGATTAGGGAATTTGGAATAATTAAGAAGTTGTAGGTTGTGATTGGAGAAATTTCATCAGGTATAGTTATGTGGTAGTATTCAAACCTCAATGGTGATGTAAAGGATGAGGATGAGTATTTTAGGGATGTCTGACCAATGCAAGTGAAGGATAGATATTGCAGTCTAGGGTATGATCGAAAGGATAGTTTGGTCATGTTACAATATGTTTTTAGAAGTTTATGGTCTTCAAGAATTGTGAGTTGATTGTTGAACATTAAGTGTAGTTAAGGGTGAATGCAATATTATCGAGAATCAGATAAGTTCATCAAGGACGAGTGAAGGAAATGATGCATAATCTTAAGTGTGGAATAGTTTCTATGGATGTTATAAAGCATACTCAATATAAGTATTATTTTTGGACAAGTCCTTGTTAAATGGGTATAGAAAAGAAAACATAAGGATGAATTGTTTAGTAATAGTGTTTTGGACTCCGTGTAATCATCAGAGTAATTAGAAATTTCACGGAAAATAGAAGTATAGGGTAAGGTGGAGCAATCTAGTATAAAATTTTGGTAAACATAAGTGGCTTTTGGAGGCGTACGATTTCTAGGAGTAGAAACTGTATTAAATAATGGAAAGTTGTTACGGAAAAAAAAAAAAAAAAATGATTCTTAGAGTTTAATGGGGTCATGGAAGTCTTAAATAGGGATCTATAAGGAGAATTACTTTCTTGTTATAATAGGAATGAAAAGTTTTATGAAATCTTGTGATTAATAGTTTATGAGTGATGAGTTCTTTTAAAACATTAATGAATTATTTTGAGACTAGTGAGGTATGTTTAATGGTGGCTTTCATGGGGCTAAAAGTGTCAAGTAAAAGTGTTTTGAAGGTTTATGATTTTAATTTTTTCGTGAATACATTTCAAATTTGACATGCTAGAAATTTGATGCACAAAATAAGTAGAGTAAATGAATTTACAAGGAAACTAGGAGATAAGGTGAAATAATCATAACTTTATTTCGAATTTTTGAATTTTCGAGGACGAAAATTTTTTTGTGTTGGGGAGAATGTAAGACCCATAAAAAAAAATATATATATATATATATATATATATATATATTTATAGTAGTAAATTTTAGTATTTTATTAGTAATAATAATTTTAATGGATAGAAAATTGTAAATTTTGGATATAAAATTATAGTAATTTTAGAAGGAGAGATTCAAATTTTTGGTAACTTATTTAGTAAAATTTTTTAAATGGAATAGTAAAAAGTAAATAGTAAATAGTAAAAAGTAAATAGTAAAAATAAATTTTCAGCATTAAGATTCCTTAGCATGGAAGAAAGTAGTAGGTAGAAATTAGGATCAGATTTGGTGAGAAAATGATTGAAATATTATTTTTAAATAATATTAAAATAATAAATAATATTAAAATATTAATGAATAGTAAATTTTTTTTACTATAAATAGCCATGGGAGGGAAGGGTATTTTGCACCAAGAAAAGAGGAATCAAGTGAGAGCTTGAGAAATAGAGAAGAAAGAGTTAGGGAGAAATTTTTAGTTGCAAGAAGAGTAGAGGTTCTGAAGGGTTTCAGGGAAACAAATTCGGAGCAGGAGATTAAGTCTGGAATAGAGGTAGGGGAGCTAATCCTTCTTGTTTATGATTTTTTTATCCATGTTATGATAATGAATATGAGTTATGAGTATGTTAAAATTTTGGTAATGGTAGTTATCTATTCACTTATATAAATTTAGTTTTCATTATTATAATTTCTTATTTTCGAGTTACTGTTGTGAAAATTTTCTATTAATTGTTTTCACCGTTGGATTTAGCTAAAATTTTAGTATGTGAATCCTAAGACCTATTACTAAACTTTGACCGTTCGGATTTGAAAATAGAAGTCTGTACTTGGAGAAATAAATACTGCAAGTTTGAGTAAATTAGTCACCCTATAGTTCTGTTACTAAGTTGTCTCGGTAAAAATATAGATTTTGACCTATTTAACCGTTAGATCAACCTCAAAATTTGATATATGATTCTTAGGACATATTAATACAATTTGACCGATCGGATTTGTAATTGAAGGTCTATGTTTAGAGAAAGAAATTTCGAAAGTGTGAAACAATCGGATGAACACTGTATTGTTGTTCTTAAGCTATCATGGTACAAATTTCATATATATTTCATCTACCGTTAGATTGAGCCCAAAATTTAGTATGTAATTCATAAGACATATTAAGTCATTTTGACCGTTCAGATTTGTAATTAAATGTCTGTGATTAGGGAAATTAGTTTCGCATTTTGAGTATAACCGAAAACCACTTAAAATTCTGCACTTGAGTTACCTCGGTAAAACCTCAATATCTATCTAGTTAACCGTTGGATCAACCTGAAATTTTAATATGTAGTTTATAACAAATAGTGAATTATTGTGACCAATCAGATTTGAAATCGGAGTTACAGATTTAGAGATATTAATTTCGTATCTTCTCAGGGATCTTAATATTGCTTAATTTCTATTTTTTGATATCTATATTAAATTTCGGTGTTAATATTATATGCTGTTGTTTTAAATCTGTAAATAAGAAATTTGTTAAAAACTAGTTGAGGAACGCTTTGGCTAAGGAAAGATTTGGTACTTAAGTTGTCCATTGTGACGCACCTCTCTTTCCTGGAAGTCTACTCGACAAGTTTTTAACTTAAATCCTATTGAACAGATTTTGTACTGTTAAATTATTATGCAATATATGTTGTTGGAATGAAAATGTTTGATTAATTCATGTTATTGTGGTAGATATGAAATTATGAATTATAATTGTGATTTATGCGATAGTTGTATTTTATTATACTGCATTTGAATTTATGCATCTGAACATGTTATGAGTAGTATGGGGAGATTTTGTAGGGGTATAATGTGAGTTGAGGAATATTAGTATGGTATGAGTCTTGTGGAGAGATTAAGTAAATGTTATGGTATTTGTGTATATGTTGATGTTGAGGGTCCCGTAGTTGGAGGTTATCCTGATACTCTAATAATCATCTATTCTCAAGTAGAGAGGGATGAATTATGTGGTGAGAGGAGCAGGAGGTCCTGGTCTATGTGCCGGTTTTGGACATAGTGAGGGGATTAACCTTGTGAATGGTATGAAGTATTTTGAAAGTGTATTTGTATATAAAAAAAAAAGAGAGAAAGAAAAAAAAAAGAAGAAGTAGAAGTCATTACAAGTGCATAACCTCCCGTGACCGCTCATCAACTTATCATCCGGATGAGTGTCTATTGGGTATTGTGGTGTCTATTGGGTATTGTGAGACGAGTGTCTAATAGGAATTGTGGTATGAGAGTGTCGAACATAATTATTATATGATGTTTATATCAAGGTAATTATATATGTTTTATAAATGATTTGTTGCATGTTAGCTCACCCTACTTGTTTGTGTTTGGGTATGGGCGATGATCGTATAATTCGTTATACGGGAGCAGATGAAGGAATGTCGTCTGAAACAATACCAAGGAAGAAAGAGATCGAAGAATAAGTTAGAAGAATTCAAGTTATATTTAGGAGTTTATAGTTGAAATCTGAGTTTAAAATATATCAACGGTGAATTTTTAAGTGTGAGATTACGGGATGTTACCGTAAATGTAATGTTACAATATATAAATTATGAATTATCCAATGTGAGAAATTTGGGATGTTACACTTTTTACTTAGTTCCTGTTTTCTGTCTTTTTTTTCTTTGCTTTTGTATAGTTTATAGGATAGGATTGGAAATCTATGAATTTAAATCTCACATTAAATAAAGATTAAAAAAATTAAATAAAGAATAGGAAAATTCATTCTTTTAAAGTTTTGGATTAAAATTATCATCTTATTTTTTATACGTAGTTATTCAGTACTTATTGATGTCATGGACTGAAATATCTTACAAAATCATGTACTAATATATTTTATTTGTTAACAAAAAAAATGAAAAAGAAAACAATGAATATGTTACTATTAACTAATATTTGAATAGTCAAAGTTAAATAGAAAGAGAGAGTGTTTGTGTTTTTTAATTAATTATGTGGTAACTCATTTGGACTGTTTTGAGTCATCATAATTTATATATAACTCTTATTTCTTCAAATAATAAAGAACTTCACATTTAAATGGTTAATATAAATATAAATTTGTAAAGTTCTACATCATGGAATGATTGTCCAAAATTTATGATTTTCATTCTTAAATGTAAATAAAAGTAAAAAAAAAAAAAAGAATTTGAGACAATTTATTTATTTTTTAAAAATTTTTCTACTTGCATGGTGGCCAAAGAAGAAGTCTATAAATAGCCTCCACAATAGAGAGGAATCCTCAAGTTCATCATTCTCCATTTCACACCCTTCTTCTATTCTCTCTTAGAATGTCTCCTTTTCTCTTGTTTGCTTTGATGCTTTTCAGCCAATTCATGGCTGGATTCAACACACCATTACCACCTCCAAGCTATGGTGATCATGTGTCCATTCTCAGCATAGATGGTGGTGGCATCAAAGGAATTATTCCTGCCACTGTTCTTGTTTACTTGGACAAAGCTCTTAAGGTCTAATTTCTATTATATTATCACTGTGTGTGGCTTCCAACTTTTTAAGCTTTAAAAAATTTTATGTGTATTCTTCCCACATGAAATATTTGTTTAACTATACTAGTCTTATCCTTTTAAAGGAATGTATGAGGCTGATGAATTTAGTTCATTTTCCACAAAGAAACAACATATGAAGAGGAAATGGAATTATGTATATATATAATTTTCATAAACAGTTAACATGCTCTATATAATTTGCTTAATAAATGGGGGAGAAGAAAAAAGTTAAGTATGATAATTGTATCACTTACTTGTATGAATTTAATAACTTGTCTATAATTTTAATTGATGTTATTCACTATTGAATTGATGTTCTCATTTTAGTTTCGTTGAATATAGCTTTTTTTTTAATCAATAAAATAATGATATATTTATAAATAGAGTTTTTTTTTATCCACAAAAAAATTATACCTAAATAATACTTGAGGTATACATTATATTATCAATAACAATTGTGATAGTTCATCTCTTTAATTACAATTTTTTTTAACCAATCTTTGTTGGGAAAGTTATATCATGAACCTTCACAATTGTTCTGAAGCTTTTTTGTATAATGATTTATACACTCCTAGTCATTTCCATGTAAATCTACATCAAGCATAGTATATTTCAAACAACCTCGTCACAGAAGATTAATTAATTCACTTTTGAGCTATTTAAGCAAAAAGAATATACCTAACCAACAGATAAAAATTAAGATATATTAGAAAATGTAAAAAAATCTGTATACTGTGTTGCATTATATTTTCACAGGACTGCTCAAGATTTCACGAGACAACCTTATAAAAATATTGAATACATTAATTGTAACATTTGAGGTTGTGTTTGAGTTGCAGGCTAAGGATCCAACAACATCGTTGGCGGATTATTTCGATGTGATATCAGGAACAAGCACCGGTGGACTCATGACTCTTATGTTAACAGCTCCAAGCTCACCTGGTTCCAATCAACCTCTTTTTACTCCATCAGAAGTCGTACAGTTCTACAAGGAAAATGGTCCTCATATATTTAAACTCAGGTAAGAATGAAGCTCGTAAAACCTGTGTTAACATACTCATAACAAATATTTGAGACATGTTATATATATCATCATAGTTAAATTATAAACTTAGCAGAAGTATATGTAATTGGGTAAACTTTAATAAAAATGGTTTAGTTATTACGTTTGCCTTAATCAGTTTGCTGAAAGGTTTTGGTTCTTGTGATGCAAAACCATGCAGACCTCTCTGGGATCCTATCAGATGTCCGAAGTATGATGGAGTGTTCTTACGAAACAAAGCTAGACAGTTATTGAAAGAGACACGACTGAATCAGACGTTGACGAACGTGGTAATAACATCTTTCGATGAGCAGAAAATCTACCCAGTTATATTCTCAAGCTTCAAGGTTAGAATGGTAGAAATTGTGTATATTATATAGTGTGATATGAATAACCCTTTTGTGATGGCTAAGTGTTTGTGGTGGTTTTGATGATGATGCAGCTGAAGACACAAACTTACTTGAATGCGTTGCTCTCAGATATAGGTCTTGCCACTTCGGCTGCACCAACTTTTTTTCCATCCCACGAATTTCAGAACGATGGTGTTAAATTTGATTTGATCGATGGTGCTATGGCTTCTAACAATCCAGTAAATATATATTCATCACTATCTCAGATTTAAATCTATATTTTGTGAATAAAAAGCAATTTAATATCTTCTTTATCTTTTTACATATATTGAGAAATGGTAGTAGTAAGATTTTAACCTAGTTAAGACCTAGAGATTGTTTTGCAAGAAATATGTAGAAATAACTGAAGAGTTTGATTGAATACTTTAGGCCCTGGTTGCTGCGAGTGAAGTGATACAACACAGTGGGGATAAGGAAATTTTGATGCTGTCATTAGGAACTGGAATACCCAAACCTAAGGAGAAGTTAGGTGGCATCTTTGATATTGGGTGCCAAGCTGCATGGCTACCTTTTCACATTGATGTTATCAGTGAAGTTGCATTCAGCACAGACATGACTCATTACTATCTTGCAACAATCTTCCCTGGCCTCTTACCTGACGAAAACTATCTTCGAATTGAGGTATATGGTTAGGTTTTTCTGCATAATGTTTTCGTATACTTATTATAGAAGAAAACAAAACAAAAAAATTAATTTAACAAGTAATGAATAAGTTAAAATTATTGATGATATATATAATTGCAGGAGTATAACCTGCCTCCATACATGAATGAAATGGATAATGCTAAGCCAAGGAACATGAAAAACCTTGAAAAGGTGGGAAAGGGTCTGTTGACCCAAAAAGTCAAGAGGATGAATGTGAATACATTTCAACCATTTGAACTGGACCAGACAAATGCTCAAGCTCTTGACAGGTGACTACACTTTCTCAATATTGTTTTTTCCATCCATGTTTAAAATCAGTAGCAGAAAGGTTTAGAGGATTTTCTTTTTATTACATTTCTATATATTTTTTTAATCACAGTAAATAATATGTATAAGTTGGA
The DNA here is from genome assembly GCF_029865625.1 of Vigna umbellata. Classification (NCBI taxonomy): domain Eukaryota; kingdom Viridiplantae; phylum Streptophyta; class Magnoliopsida; order Fabales; family Fabaceae; genus Vigna; species Vigna umbellata. The sequence continues at coordinate 25,478,515 of NC_142171.1, read as the reverse complement.
AGTCTTACGTCGACTAAAGATAAGATCAATTTAGAGTATATAAGTGGATGCAAACTTTATTTTACAAGTCGATTTTGTGAGGTTGAGTTAGACTTAAAATCCACTTCTTAATCGTATACAAAGGAATTAGACTGTCTCTACCATCAACAAACGGTATCAATATATAGATAGATAGATTTTTGTTAGTTAATCATATATTGAATGCTAACTTTGAGAGGATGTTTGTTTTGAAGGTTGGCTGAGAAATTATTTGCAGAGAGGCAGTTGCGTCTGAAAAGGAAATCTATGGAGGAAGGAGGAAGACCTTTCATTGAAACTGTTTAAGTTCCTTCGGATGGGAACTTGAGCAGTATGAATAAATGTCATGTGTATAACATTATAGTATGATGTGTCTATCCATGTTTGTTGTAATATATATGTGTGTTATGTTGGAATAAGGTTGATGCTTTGGGGTTGTATGTAACTCCCAATTGCTAGAACCATATATCATATAATAAGGTTAAAATGCTTTGGGGTTGTATGTAACTCCCATTTGCAGGAACCATGGATCATGTAATAAGGTTGAATGCTTTTGAGTTGTATGTAACTTAATTGCTAGGACCATGTATTATAAACAGTGATCCTTTGTTTGGTGTTTATCTTTTGTATTCTAAGATCTCACTGCTCCAAATCCTTTAATGTTTATATTATTAAGCAGTAACAAATGCTGGGAAGTAAAATTTATTTTAACACAAATTATTTATTGTTGATCAAAATAATGAATAATATTGTGGTAAGTAAAATAACTATGCAAAAGTGAAAGATTAAAGAATTCGAAATAAAGGAAGGAATACATAAATAACTAATATTATTTAAAAAGTATTTTCTCAAATAAGTGATTTGTTCCAAAACAAATATGTTTGCCACATTTATTCTCAAAAATGTAATATATATATATATATATATATATATATATATATATATATATATATATATATATATATGAATAAATAATGACGAAAAGGAAAAGTACTTTTTGAAAAACAAAACTGAAAAGTCCATTATTTGATATTTGGTATCTATAATCACCACAAACATGCATGCAATTGGGAAGGATATAGCAAAATAGATTCAAAGAAGCCCACCCTAAGAGCGTAACCACACAAAACAATAAAGACACCAATGAAGTTTCATAGTAGTGGGGACTCTAATGAATTTTTTGGGGCTTATCCGTGCAACTCCAAATTCACATTTTTGTCATTCAGTAAAAATTTATACCAAATAAATTTTTTTTTTCGAAATCTGATTAACTATATTTATAATATTTAATAAATTTTACTTTAATTTTTTATTAAAATGGATTTAAAATTTTATTATTAAAATTTCAAAATCTTGTTAACATATTTGTTTAAATTTTGATTTAAATTAAAATTTATTAATATTTTAATTAATATATTTTTCTTTTATATATTAGTTTGGATTAACATAAAAATAAAATTTATTTTATTTCGATCTGTCAGAATCATTAAAAACGCACCCAAAGACCCTCTGAACGGACGCCAGGTGTCAAGCGGAGGGGATCCAGAAATCAGATAGTGGAATGCAGGTGTCGGCAGATAAGCGGACGTTCGTTTTAAGTAAAAACTGAGTTTTTGAAAGTTTACGTCACACACTCTCTACATGCATCTTCTTCTCCAAACTTTGATATTCTCAAATTCTCCTCCTTCTCTCTAAAAGCCCTCCCTTCTCTCTACCAATTCTCACCATTTCTCTTCTCCGGTCTCCGTTCAGGCACCGTGGAAACATTTCCGGCGTCAAGAGCTTCAGTTTGAACCGATCGATTTCGGATTCTAAACTGGTAAGTTCTTTTTCTCATTAGTCGTTCGTTATCTGGTACATGCAAACCAATTTCTGGTTTCATGATTTCATCTTGTCTGAGTCTTTGTTGGTCTTCTGTTGTTTGGTTTAGTTTGAAGATTTGTTGAGCGTGAGGGTAGAAGAAATTTTAGTCAGGCAAACCATATTCGGTCTCTAGGACGTTCGCTCACGCTCAAAGGTAAGGGAAGCTTATTAATTTAATTTGTATGATTATGTGTGTTGCATGAACGTTCGTTGAAATTGACTGTATTAACCCAATGGGTGTAATGGAAAGTTTGTTTGGAAAGTTTTACTTCTATGGTTAGCCACCTACAAAATGGTCCAGTGTTAAGGGCTCCTCCTTGACGCCACTCTCTTTTGACCCTTCGGAAGATGAGATATGGGGTGTTCTACAAAAGTTTGTGATTTTTGTATTCTAATTTTGTTGTAAGTTACCAATTTTAGCATGTTTTTGTCTCTTCATTGTCTATTAATTACACTGAATAGATATGAGAAAGTTAAACATTATATAAAAATGAAAATTTATTAACCAATTGTCTTAAAATTTTAGATAAAGGATTTTGTGAATTTTTTATATTGTTGGACTCATATTTTATTGGTGTTGTGTTATTTCAATAAATTCCTCCATTGATAGATCTAACATCTTTCTTGTACTTATATATTATCATGTGAAATTGCTTTCTTTATGGGCATATTTTTTTATTTTGAAATGGATTTAGTATTTGAAGTATCATATTCAATAAAACTGCTAGGGTTATATGAAATTGTGTTTCCTTCAAAGGATAAGGCCCAAACTTGATTAAGAACGATGATGTATACAAAGAAAACAATCACCTTATGTGATGGGGAATAGCATGCTTAGAGATAAATGTTGTAAAGACAATTAAGAAATGGAAATTGAAAAGATTTAAAATGGAAGAGAGAAGGAAGAGAGAACTTATGAACTTGAGGACACACCACATGAAATGATCCAAGATAAGTGCCAAGGTTGAATCGCCACTTGCTTCTCACAAGATAAGACCCAAAAGATGACTTAGAGACAGAATTCTGATAACTTTTTGGCAAGTATACCAAATCGTTCCAAGTAATACAATGATAAGTAAAAATGTATCGTTCTCCCAAGGGAATTTGAGTTACGTTAATCAATTAAAATTATTTATCAAGATCAATTACTGATGATATTTGTGATTTCAATTTGGATTTTAACATTAAATTAACAACGTAAACAAAAATAAGATTTGAAAAATGCGATAAAAAAAAATCACTGGAATTGGTCTTTGACTAACATTACAGTAAGATCCTGGACAACATATATTTTCTGTTAAGCATTCACATGAGAGTATCTTGTTTCAATTCCTTGAAAACAAGTTCTAAAATTATCTATTGAATTATTAATTCCTTAATTAATTCATCAGATAATTTTGCATTAAGTTCAGATGTTAGAATGACCAAAAGCACAGAAGCTATTCCTAGCGTAATTTACTTTTAGTTTCTTTTCTTACGTTTCTGGTTCTAAAAATACTTTCCAGTACAAAAGAACTTTTAAAGAGATTAATACTTCCGTATAATCAAAAGCAAGTCAAGAAAAGAACATGAACAAAAATATATATTGCACAGGAATTTTACATCAATGTTTCGTCATACAACCAATTCCAATGAACAGAAAATTTAGCCTATCCTAGACATCTCAAACGTACTGTTTACAGCAATTCCTTGCATAAAGTGAAGTCTTGATGTCTTGACAGGTCTCCTGATCGTCTCCTGAATTCTCCAGTCTTTCTCTGGCTATTTTCGTGTGTCAGAAGATCGTTTTTTTGCCTTTCTGTCACGTCTTTTAAAACCAATAACTTCATTAATTCGCACAGCGCACAGATGTGAGTGCGCTATGCGAATTTCGTGTAACCGCTGCCTCTCAACTGATGTTATTCGCACAGCGCACAAGTAATGGCCCTCTTCCAGGTCCATCACAAGGGAAACGAAAACCTAGATTTGCTTTATCCGGTATCAATCGTGAACTACGAGCAAATAGAACACCCTTTAAGAGTATCAATACTGTTACATGAATTGTAAATGCATGAATATGATGGACCAAAAAATCCACAGTATCCATTGAGCAAAGATCGGCTGTATGCGAGAATTAGCTGACAGACTCCCAATTATACATCCTTTCCTGTACAATAATTTACAAACAATCTACTTCCTATTACAACATTTCACTGAGTAATAACGTGAATAATTAGAAGATTGAGATCATTTATAAGTGTAAAAACAACTCTTTTTCACACTTATCAAATTCTATCTCAAAGAAGATAAGCAAATGAATGCAAATCACTCTTATATTCATTCAATCAAAGGTATCTACAAAAGGAGACCCCTAGGCTTCTTATATAACCTTTAGGATGAAGTAATTGGAGATTTTTAAGGGATGTGGGACTTGGAATGCTTCCAAGTCTGGACATCCACGTTTTCAAGTGCTCTTAGTCCCACATCTCTTAATTCTTTCATTCCTAAAGGGTTTATAAGCTTCCTAGCAACTCTAGAAACTAAAAACTACAAACTATGCATGTTTACTTGCACTACAAACAACAAAAGGAGAAAGCCTATTTATTCTTCTTTTTTTTTAAGTCCAAGCTATGTGAAGTCTCATGTTGCTTGTACTATAAAGAAAAGAAGAGTTTACAAGTTTCTCTACAACTAGAAATAACGAAAGAACAAAAGAGGCTAATACAAGCCAATTTATACTCTTTTTGTGCTTTTTGTCACTCTGAAACTCTTCATTCTTGAGCTATGTATGATCATATCATTCGGACGAGTGCGGAAGTAATGTAAGAAGATTGGGGGAGTTGGAGTGATGTCAAGGGTCGAGGAGAGCACCCTAAACGCTTGTATCCAATCCTATCTATTTGGGTGTAGTTGAGTGGCCGTCACGTTCAGCTCTCACAGTATGTCCATCTGAAATTCATCAAAGGGAAGACAAACGAGCAAATCTCGAAAGAGACAAAGCTTAAATCTAGAAGATTTCGATAGGACATCTTGGTGATTCGATCAGCCTCGATAAGGTAGGTCCCCCTGGCCTAATCCACTAACTCTTGCCTTCAACGAAAACGGGTGAGGTATTCATTTACATTCCGAGACACCACTTATATCAAAGGACGATCAACAGGTTTATCGCGTCCCCCTCGTTGGTTGTGTTGATGTCCAACTCAATACTAACCTTAATGCCATTGGAGTTTGTGGCTTTATTTGTATCTATAATGGCCACACTATTGATCGAATCCCTACCCAGTTTGGTTGATCTTAAAATATAAGAAGAATATGAAAATGACACCAACGACGAGGAGGCATCAATTGCTTACCCTTGGCCACTCCTTCTCAAAGACTCCTATAAGATGAAAAAAATTGAATGGTCAACATTATTACTTGTATGTGCTAAACGATCATTACAAAGTAGAGAGCATAAGAGTACATATGAAAATGACGGGGAAGGCTCTCCCCTATTTATAGTCGTGTAAGCCTCCCCTGTCAGTCATCCTCAACCGTAATATAAAAAAACTAAATCCAATGGCTCAGAGCATCTAACTCTATGTATTTTGATAGGTGTGAGATTTGAAGCATTACGTGCTTCCCTCAACGGTAACACTTTCCAACACTTTGAAGGGTAATTGGCCAACACACCGAATGATCTGGACACCCTTCATGTTATCTAATCGGTTGGTTGGAAGATCTTAACCACACGGTCGTGACAGAGGCAATTATCTCCCCAATAAGTAAAACCCCCCATGGTCAAGTTACACCTAAACTACACGGACAATAAGAGTTAAGTGACCAACTTCAAACCCCTTCACCAGTCAGTTTAGGCTTGGACTTTGGGGACATGTGTACCATATGATCGCTTGGTTAGCCATAGCTCAAATAATCAACCTTAACTTGTACCACCCAACGAGTCCCCTATGAGACAAATCGACCATGAAGCAAATTGGTCGGTTATGAATCAACACAATTAGTTTTAATGTTGATCAACTTAGAGGTAAAGCGTTATTATACTTACAATTGGGTTGTTATTAGACCAATGTTAATAAAAAACTCACACTAAAACTTATAAATAGGTTTGTGGTAAGGATATAGGTGATCTGCATTTATTGCATCATTAATTTCTAAACTACTAAGTTAAGATGACTTTGATATCAGAGTGCCTTCGGAGCGATATGAATGAAGGATCTACCTAGACTTAGATTTCAAAATAACTTTCAGACATAAGACAACTCATCATACGTTAAACGATTGACTTGAACCTTACATTCCAAAACAGTTTTTAATAGTGATATCTTAATAACAATAATATTATTTATTATTTTCTACAATAAATAATTTGTATTGTTAAAATAAATCTTACTTCCCACCATTTGTGACTGCTTAATAATATAAACAAAGAAGTTGGAGCAGGAATATCTTAAAACACAAAAAAAAAAACATTAAACAAGGTATCACTCACTATATTAAATCGCCCAAGCGCAAAATCATTGAATCTTGTATGTTACATGTTTCATGGTTCCTCTAAATGGGAGTTACATAGAATCCCAAAATATTCCACCTTATTATATGATATATTTTTCTTTCAAGTGGGAGTTACACAGAACCCCAAAACATCAACCATTTATTCATAATGTGAAGTTGTTGATTTCTCGAGAAGGAACTTATACAGTTTCAATGAAAGGTCTTCCTCCTTTTTCCATAGATTTCCTTTTCAGACGCAATTGCCTCTCTGCATATAATTGCTCAGCCAACCTTAAGAAAAAAATCCTCTCAAAATTAGCATTCTATATATAATCAACAAAAGAATATATATATATATATATATATATATATATATATTACAAAAATTTGGGCACTTCTATTGAACATAATTTGTTCTTTTATTTGTTATATTTTAACTTCTTTTTAACGTAAAAATTACAGAATCACGTAGATTTAAAATTCTCAAAGTCCATAATGAAAGGATAAAAAGATTAATCTTTATATAACATAATGGACAATATGTTTTTATAATTTAAAGCAATCATCTTTAATACAGGATGGTAGAAGGAAACGTGCTCAAAGGATGTTAATGTAAAGTTATGTTTTAAATATAAAAGAGAAAGTTATGTATAGCTTTTAAAATAACCATTACAAAAATCCTTTAATATTCTGAATAAATTCATAAAAAAATCTTCTAAAAACTTTATGCTATTAAGTTTTCTTATCAGCAAAGTTATGCTACTAATTTCAAACATACGTAGTAGTAAAACAAATGTTGAGAAAATGATTGTACTTACTTGTCAAGAGCTTGAGCATTTGTTTGGTCGAGTTCAAATGGAAGAAATGTATTCACATTCATCCTCTTAACTTTTTGGAGCAACAGGTTCTTTCCCACCGTTTCAAGCTTATCCATGTTCTTTTTAGAAGCATCATCCATTTCTTCCATGGACGGATCCAGGTTATACTCCTGCAATTACACATATATCACCAATCATTTTAACTCATACATCACTTGTTAAATTCATTTTCTCTTTTCTTTTCTTCTATTATAACTATATTATAAAACCTTTACGCACAAAAACAAACTGTGTATACCTCAATTCGGAGATAGTTATCTGCAGGTAAGATGCCTGGGAAGATTGTGGCAAGGTAGTAATGAGTCACGTCTGTTCTGAACATAGCTTCATTGAAAGTATCTTGGTGTAAACTTAGCCACAAAGCTTGGCAGCCAAGATCAAAGATGCCACCTAACTTGTTCTGAGCTGTGGGTATTCCAGTTCCTAATGACAGCAACAAAATTTCCTTTTCTCCATTGTTTTGTATCACTTCACTCACAGCAACCAGAGCCTAAAGTATTCAATCAAACTCTTCAGATATTTCTACATATTTCTTGCAAAAGAATCTCTAGGTCTTAACTAGGTTAAAATCTTACTACTACCATCTGTCAAAAAAAGTATTTATACATATAGTTTGAGTTAGTGATGAATATTTACAGGATTATTAGCAGCGAGAGCACCATCAGCCAAATCAAATGCAACACCATCATTCTGAAATTCGTGGGATGGAAAATAAGTTGGTGCAGCCGAAGTTCCAAGAGCTATATCTGAAAGTTTCGCATTCAGGTAACTTTCTGTCTTCAGCTGCATCATCCAAAAAATGTTCAGTTTTATAACACATTTTCATGCATATATACACGTACACGATTTTATTATAGCATGCTGACCTTGTAGTTTGAGAATATAACTGGATGGATTTTGTCCTCGTCAAAAGTTGGTATTACCAAGTTGGTCAACGTTTGATCGAGTCGTGTTTCTTTCAATATCTGACGAGCTGTATCTCGTAAAAACTTTCCATCATACTTGGGACATTGGACGGGATCGATGATAGATCTGCATGGTTTTCCATCCCAAGAACCATAACCTTTTAGCAAAGTAATTAACGCAAAAGGTAATAACAAAACCATCTTTATATACCCAATTACATTTACTTCTAAGTTTAGAAATTAATTATGGGGACATAACATGTCTCAAATAGTTGTTCTTATGAGAAACATGTCTGAAATAGTTGTATTGAGAATGTGAAGTCAATTTTGATGAGCTTGATATACTTACCTAGGTTTAAATATGTTAGGGCCATTTTTCTTGTAGAACTGTACGACTTGTGATGGAGTAAAAAGAGGACGATTGGAATCAGATGCGTTTGGAGCTGCTAACATAACACTCATGATTCCACCGGTGCTTGTTCCTGACATCACATCGAAATAATCTGCCAACGATGTCGTTGGATCCTTAGCCTGCAACAAAAACACAATCTCTTATGTTACAATTAATGTATTCAGGTAACTTGTTAAAATGTTTGAACTCAGACACAGTGATAATATAATAGAAATTGAACCTTAAGAGCATTGTCCAAGTAAATAAGAACAGTGGCTGGAATAATTCCTCTGATGCCACCACCATCTATGCTGAGAATGGAAACATGATCTCCAAAGTTTGGAGGTGGCAATGGCGTATTCAATCCGCCATTGAAGTGGCTCAGAAACACCAAACCAAACAAAAGCAGTGGAGACATTATCTGTAAGAGAGAATGAAAGAAGGGTGTGAAATGGAGAGTCAACAACCTGAGGAATCATCTCTAATGTCGAAGCCATTAAATAGAATTTTTTTTGGCCACCATGCAAGTTGAAAAATTTTAAAAATAGTCTCAAAATTCGTCATTATAATGTTGTTTATTGCTTCCACAATGTGAAGTTCATGGCTAATTAATTAGGGCCACAGAAACGTATATATAAAGGTATGACTTTTAAAAAAATTCACGTATAATAGTTTATTGTAACTGTATCAAATCATGGCTTAGTTTATAATTATATAAGGTGACTTAACATTGTTAATTTCGACTATACTTCAACAATCAAGATTAAAATTCTTTTTTTATATAGTCACATGTGATCATTTTAAAACAAGTATTAGGTTTTCATTATTTGAATATTATTTATTTACATATTTTATGTTCCTACTTTTATTTTTATTTTTATTTTTATTTTTTTATGATCGGCATTAAAGAATATATATAATAGTTACACTTGAGGTCTTAAAGAATTATTTTCATTTTATTTTATTTTATTTATCATCGACATTTCTTCATTAACCATGTAAGTTTTAGAATGTGCAGACTGGTGAAAGACATAATTAAATGTCAGAAAAAAAAAAAACAGTAGAACATCTCTCACAAATGGATTGACTGTAACATAAGAATTTGAAGACATGATCAAAGCTTGAATAGTTCAGTAGTTAAAAAGTCATAGATCACAAACAAATGAATGAACATATACACCAATTAAAATAAGAAAATAATGCATTTTAGTACTAAAAATCCAGGTCAAAGCCTTGTTTTGTGCTATAGTAGAGAGTTCTTACTCATGTACTTCTTACTTTACAGACGAGATAATGATTTCAGTTTAGTTCTTTAAATGTTGGGTATAGTCTTTATATTTAATAAAATGTATAATATTAGTTTTTAACAAAATGTTAAAACCCATAATTTTTAGAGACTAATTATAGGTGTTACAGTATTTGTTCTCTTTAGAGACTCGGGAAGAATTATGAATAATTAATACAGCTATCTAGGAAATGGTCTGTAATTAATATATATATATATATATATATATATATATATATATATATATATATATATATATATATATATATATATATATATATATATATATATATATAAGAATTAAAAAATCATTACAATTTTAAATTAAACATCTAGTTTAAATTAAAATATTAATATCATGCGACAATAGTAAAAAAATAGTTATTTGAACATGTCTTAGGTTTGACTAATTGATTATGCAATCCACCTTCGTTTTTTTTTTTTTGTTGATATTTAATATTGTATGTGAGGTATTAAACTAGGTTCTGTAATTATAAACCCTAATGGAGTAGATAAGAAGAGGTAGGTAGATGCTAAAAATTTTCATGTACATGACATCTTTATATGTATATCTATAACTAAAGAACTAATAAAATTTCTGAAAAAGATATCTATATGCAAACAAAAGTTACATTCAGACGGATACATACTTTACCTGCTTTGGCTTATATGGGATCATCATATTTCATATAATCTTTGAGATTATTTTGTGCTAATATAGTATGATTCTAATATGATTAAGTTTTTTTGTATTTAACCAAATAATTAAGACAATAGAAACAAGTTACATAATTGAAAATTGTGCTGAATTCTTTATTTATAGAAATTGTTTGGAGATGTACCATAATTAAACAAATGGTCAACGGTTATGTTATCCATACATAAGCGGTGAGTTTTTCTAAGGTTCGAAAAAGGAAAGGATAATACAATATATTCATTCCATCATATTATATGTACATTAATGAATAATGTGTAAAACATGTCGTCTCCGTTATAAAATACAAACTGCTTTAAGTATTTATGTTCTGTTTCAAATTTTAGAAATTTCGAAGGTGGGAACTTAAAAAATGTTTGGTAGAAGAAAAATGTTTTAACTCGTGTTAGGTAGAAGTTTACTCTATTTTTTTATTAAAAAAAATAGAACAAAACATTGGAATCACCCCAAATCCATAATAAAACAAAAATTAAGACTTATTATAAAAAAAAATCAAATAAAAATATGGAAATCACTTATACAGTTTTTTTTAATAAAAGCTAAAATGATTAACTTTTTTTTATGAAAACTAAGATGACTAATTTATTTAGGTAAATCTTTACAAAAATACGATAAACTTTCAATTTCATATATCATTTATTAGCAGCACTATATAAACACGAATAACTTATAATTTAACGGTATTAACCATAACAGCAAATGAAATAAAATTATCAAGTAATATTATAAACTTTCACTTAGAAACCACAATTTATTAAAGTTATGAGTGCTTAGAAATAAGTTTTAGTTCAAGAAAGAATTGAAACATAAAGTAAAGAAGAAAGAATTGAAACATAAAGTAAAGAAGAAAGAATTGAAACATAAAGTAAAGAATAAGTTTAGATTATGAAATGAAGCCTAAAATCTTACTTTTTTTTTTTATCTTGTTTGAATATGCTTCGATTAAAAAATCAAAATAGAATTTCTAAAATAATGTGTCAAAGTCGTTACTTACACTAATATAATATTAACTTTCTTTGGTGGTATACTTTTTCAAAGTTTTCTAGTAGTTTGATATGACTCATCATTTGTTTCAGTATTAAAATTTTTCTCCTCATGAACCACATCATTCCATTTAAAAACTAATTTGAATTTCTTCGAAAGAAAAGTTTCCTTAGATGTCAAAGAATTAAGAATTGTCTCAAAATTATTACAAAGTGGATCAAGTTGTTGTAAGTCTTGCAAACTATTTACAATGAGAGTAACATCCTCTAGAGAAGGCATATCAACTAAAGAATCAAACTCCACTGACTCACTAGCATTAGAAACATCTAAATATTTAATAAAAGAAGATTCATTCACAACAAGCATATTATCAGGTTGAACCTTAACTACAAGTTGATTAAGCAATAAGCGACACCACAATAGACGTAATCACCACAGGTTGTACCAACTGCTAGATCACATATTGTTGCACCATAGGTTGCACCGTAAGTTAAACCTCAAACTATATCAATGACTACAACACAAGCTTTACATAGACTTAACCATCGGTAGTTGCACCAAAGGCTCCACCATAGGCTTTACCACAAACTCCACCACAAGATGCACCACCTCATACAAGAACTGAATCTTAAGAAGTAATACTGTCACCCTTAGGACGATAATTTGTTGTATTTTTGCACCAATTCTTTTCTTGCTACCAAAGTTAACTTTGAGATCTTGTAATTTTCTATAATTAGATAAATTATGACAAATCATTTTACAATTTGAAAAGAAAGAATACAATTATCATACTCTATATCAACAATAAATGTAAATCCTAAACTAGCTACCAAAAGTTTGTTAGGTAATTCAAATAATAAATCAATATCAATTAAAATACGAACAAAAGAATCATGAGATTTATTCTTGGTGTAATCATCCAGAGATAAAGGTGTTCCAATTCCATGTGCAATGGAAAAAAAAATCACCTTTGATTGCCAATATTTCAAAGGAAGACCATGTATATGAATTCAGAGTTTTCCTGAGTTTTATATATGCACAGAAAAAGTCCTCTATACAAGTGAAGAGAGAGCAAATTGATAGAATTGTTTTCTAAGAAGAAGTCTTCCATTGACCCTAAATTCTTCCAAGCCACATTAGGCTTCTTACAAAAACCTAAGTCTGTGAGGAATTTATAACCTTTTTTCAACAAAATACACCTATGCAAATAATTTTTTCATTCCTCCATATCAACAAAATAAACTTCCTCAACAATTATGAACCTGAGCAAATATATATGTTTTTGTGTCCCTATAGTTGAAGATGATTTAAAGGAATATGGTTGTTCCTAATCCTATAAAAGAACTCCAAAGAGTATGAAATTTTAAAAAGAAAACTATTTCAAAGTTAAAGAATTAAAAGTTGTTAAAATCATTACAACATTAAGCACCAATGAACTTCATCTTCTTTAAGAGTCACTAAACAATATTAACATTGAATAAAAAGTATTTAGATCCATAGAGGTACAAGACTATTGAAGAAACCCTACACTACAATTGGTTTAATCCCTACACAAAAATTTAATTAATACATGAAAACATATATTTAGCTTTTAAATATTAGCGTCAACAAATTATTAAGGCTAATACTCTATTACAATGCAAAATATCAATTAAAAAAACTAAAAAATGAAAAATTACTTTTAAATATTTTTATTAAATAAATATTTCTGTTATACCGTTAGCTTAATAAATACTACCTAAAATAAATATAAAAAATAAATGAAATTAATGCCGACTTATAAAGACACTAATCATAAACAAACTAAACTAAATATTAAAAGTAAATAAGATCAGTATCACTTAACAAATATTAATCTTATTTAATTTTAATATTTTATTTATTTAAGTTTGTTTCAATAAAATAAACACTAAATATGTACACTAAAATATATACAAGAAGTAGCATTAGTTTTTTGGGTTTATCTTCAATACTTTTTTAAGATATCTCCAATCAAGACAACTCCAACTTGGCTTTTCTTTGCATTTTCATTCATGATTTACAATCCCAACATGTGAGTTGTCCTACTTAACGTGCTAAATATTAAATCAGTAGCCTAACACTTCACACCCACATAATTCATTTGTTTTAGTATCCCATTTTGTGAATCCAAACAAGTAATTACTAACAAAGATTGCTTCTAAATAATACTTTTGTTATTTAATTAATGTTGTTATTTAATTAAAAATTATATCCTTTAAACAAATAAAACATGGTATTTTTATTTCATAAAATATCTAATTGTATAACCTTTTTACTCAAGATAAATTATGTAACTTCTTCACTTAAAATAACTATATATACTTTAAATAATTATGGTAAATTTATATATTTTCTTGAAAAAAATACTTCTTAATGTAATAAAAATTCACAATCGTGAGTTTTATATATAATGCGAAGATTTTGTAAAATAATTTCTACGACATAAAATTCAAAATCTAGAATTTTAAATGAGATTATAAATTATATCACAATAAATAAATATCTTTTTTTTTGTTTTAAATATATTGTTTCTCTCAAAACTTAAGAGAAATATATTATTAGAATGAAATTTATATCATGGAACAAAAATAAAATAATAAATACAATGTTAAAGTGATGTGAGAAAACAAAACTTACAAAAAATGAGTTTTGCAATACAAATGCCTAAGATCCTAATCAATATTATTATAATGAATTTCAGACCCGCGTGGGGCACGCATTTGTTAATTTTACAAATAATTAAGCTACTATTCTTATTCAATTACTCACACGTTTACTAACACGTCATTTTCCCATGAAAAAGTCTTACTATATATTGTGCAAAATCACTATTTATAACTTTACTAAAATACACATGAAAGTTAATTACTTTGTATAATAATTATAAAATATAATCTAATATAGAGAATACACATAATATAATTAATCATATGTTATAAGTATTGGTATACTTCATCTTTCAATGAATTAACTATATAACAATTAATTAAATATAAAAAGACTTCAGTTTTTTCAATATTAGTATAATAAAATTAAATATATAATGAATTTGTCTTACATGTAAACTCAAACATCATAAATACTAATTTACTAACCTCGACTTTTGAAAATTAATTTTATGTATCATTGACTCAGCCGATCTTATGTCAATGTGTAGAGTGATTTAAGATTAATCTTTTATGAAATGTTGACTATGTTGGTTAACCTTTGAGACTCCCATGCGTTGGTTTCCAACATAACCACGTGGGGGCAGTTCAATATTTAATGTATTTTTATGTGGACTTGGTATTCGATTCATTTAGGTAAAGGTTATCTAAGTTACCTTATCCTTATACGATCTTCATACGTTAAGTTTTAAAAATTTGTTTCCATTTTTATTATATATACTAGCATAAACATGTGTCTATATGTATTTTTTAAATAATGTAGTATTAAATAATGGATAAATAATTATAACTTCATTAATGCATATATTTTGATTTCAACAAAATTTCTTATTATAGTTAATATGATGCAATATTGAAGTATAGAACTGTGGGAATGGATACACGTAACTCGATCCAAAAAGAAATTCATCTTCCCGTATTTTATTTATATGGATATCCGTTTAAAAGATACTCGTGAATATTTTAAAATCCGTGGACACCTGCCAATACCTACAGATATTTTAAAAAAAATATTTTTATAAATTATTAGAATAAAATTTAAATAAAATTACAAAAAATATATAATATAAATTTTAATTAAATTTAACCTTATAACATATAAATTAATTTTAATTTTAATTAACTTTAACTTAATAAAATATAAATTTTTTATTTTCATTTTTTCGGGTAGTGTAAGACCTATGAAAAATATTTATAATTTTATTACTAGTAGTAATAAATTTGTCTTTATGAATATAATTAATAAGTTTATGTAAAAATAAAATGTGGAAAGCTAAATAAGAAATTTTGGTAGCTTAAATGATAGAAAGTTGTGGTGATTTCAAGAACATGGGTTCAAACTCTTTTCTACCTTTTTGTTTAAAAGAAAAAAGAAAAAGAAAACAAATGGACAAAGAAGGTGATTGAAATGATAAAATATATATATATATATATATATATATATATAATAAAAAAAAACACCAAATAGTACCAGAATCTTGGCCTATAAACACCAAATATTAGGGATTGTGGTATGATGGGATGAGTGTCTATGGTGCGATTGTTGTATGATGTTATTATATGATGTTTGTTGAGTGTATCAAAGTAATTATGCATGTTTTATAAATGATTTGTTGCATGTTAGCTCACCCTATTTGTTTGTGTTTGTGTTTGAGAGAAAAATAATTAACGCCGTTTGTATGGATTTAACGGAAGGGATTTCATTGATGCAAATTTTATTAAGTGAGGACGTAATTGACGCATTTTTTAACGGATGGACTAATTTCACATTTTCGAGCGAAACTGGGAACAAAATAGGGTATTAAGCCTTTATTTTATTTAGTTTTGGGTCTAGTAAAACTTAGTTTGATTTGATAGAGATAAAATAGAGATAGGTAATTATGATTTTCTGTTTATCTAGGTACCATATTATTTTATAATAGATTAAGCAGATTTTATTTTTAAGATAGTTGATGTTTTATTTTTAGTGTTTATTTTTATTTTCGTAATATTGTAAGTATCACGGCTATTTAAAAGCCCTTCAATTATCAATGAATATCAGACTCAATTTTAGGAAAATATCAGAGTGTGTATATCGTGAGATTTTCTTAACCGTGGTATCAGAGCTTTATGCTCTGAGTACCAAGAGATAGAAAAAGAGAGAGAGAGAGAAGAGAGTCAAACACCGTGAGAGAAAAAGTGAGTTTTTGATTTTTTTTTTTTGTGAGAGAGATGACAAAGGTAGTCAACGAAATGAGTGTGTCACAATTGTCGAAAAAGACTAATTACGACAATTGGTCTTTGCAGATGAAGGTTCTTCTTGGATCCCAAGATGTATGGGACATAGTGGAGGATGGGTACAATGAACCCGTGAATGATGAGCATCAGACAGTGAATCAGATTGCTGCATTGAAAAAGACACGAGTGAAAGACGGATCGACTTTGTACTTTCTGTATAATGCAGTGGATGAATCTGGATTCGAGAAAATAGCTAATGCAGAGTCAGCAAAAGAAGCATGGGAAATTCTGAAGATGGCATACAAAGAAGATACCCACATGAAGCAGGTTCGAGTACAAGCTTTCATAAGAGAGTTTGAACATATGGCGATGGATGAAAATGAGGGAGTTGTCGAGTTTATAGCTCGAGTGCAGAAGATGGCCAACCAACTCGGAATGAACAGAGAAGAGGTTCCTCCTAACCGGGTTGCGGAAAAGATCTTGAGAAAGCTGACGAATGATTTTGGAAGTATCATGGTCACTATTAAAGAGACAAAAGATTTGTCAACTCTCACTGTGGAGGAGTTAGTTGGGTCATTAAAAGCCCACGAATTGAGGAAGAAAAAGAAAAGGAGGGAACCCGACGATCAAGCAGTACAAGTACAATTTAACTTGAATAAAACTCAGATTACTAAGAGTCGAGGTCCTGACAGTAGATGGCGAGGGAGCCGAGGATGAGATGGACGTGGTCGAGGTAATTTTGAGAATGATAATGAAGAGCAAATCGGTCAGCAGAATTGACGTAATCGAGGACAAGGAAAAGACCGAAGAGATCGATCAGGAGTTGAGTGTTTTAATTGTGGCAAGTATGGCCACTATGCAAACTAGTGTAGATCAAACAAGTGCTACAATTGTGGTAAGGCAGGCCATATTGCAAAGTATTGCAAGGCAAAGACAAAGGGGGAGACGAATCTCCTTACTGAAGATGCAAAAGAACTGTTGCTGGTAAAGAGCTCGGATACATTGGACATGGAAAATTCGGTCTCAATAATGGATGAAGTGATCTCGGTAAAGGGTGCGACAAACGTGGAAAAGGAACTCAAACAAAAAGATGAAGATATTCAGCGGATAAGAAGACTTCTGGATGAAGCTAATGAAATTATGAATAAACAAAGGGTTGAGCTTGAGGAGCTGAAGAAGACGACTCTTGAAAAGGAAGAGAAAGCATCTAGCGTTCTTGAACCAGATAAAAATATGGAAGAAGAAGATGAAGAAGAGATAAAGGCTGATGAGATTTCTACCAACTCGGTATGGTATCTAGATACTGGGGCAAACAATCATATGTGTGGAAATGAGAACTTTTTTTATAAACTCACCAAGGTGGAGGTCAAATTTATGTCTTTCGGAGATTACTCCAAGGTGATCGTGAAAGGGCGTGGAACAATCTGACATATGCAGAAGAATGGACAAGTTAGAGAGATTAGGGATGCTTACTAACATTTTAACATAATCCTACGAAACGAATCTTAGCTAGATCCTTTGATTTCACAAGCATGAACCCAATTGAATTTTACTACACTTAAACCAAATGGAGGGAAGCATTTGAATTTAAATCTATTTAAAAAGAAAAATACACCACCACACTTTTGTAAATAAAAAAAAATATTATTTACTTGATAATTTCATAACATATTTAAAAAATATTATTTAACCTTGAGGGGGAGATTGTTGGGAATCCAAATATGAGTCTAACTCCCACATTAGATAGAAATAAGAAACTTGATCAGTGTATAAAGATGAAAGACTCCTTAACACATTGCCTCCAGGTTTTGGGTAAAGAGTGATATCAATCTTTTATGTGGTTGGACTGATATTTCATTGGTGTTTGTGTCTCTCCCGTGAACCTCCTCCATAGACCCAACATTAAAAATTTAAATAGTCATTTTTTAAACATATTATTAAATAACAGACTTAAATAATAATTTTTAAATTGGTTCGAAAACAAACAAACTTAAATAAATACTTTTTAATATTTATTATTTGTTCAACTGACTTAAATTAATGTTTTAAATTTTCCATTAGCAAACCATATTTCCCAATCGATTCAAAAGGAATGCCTGCGGGTATTGTTGAAGATTGTAACAAGAAATGTTCCACAAAGTATTGGAGTTGCTTCCAAATCTATGGATCAAGTCTGATTTTCTAGACTAAAGAAGTGTTCCTGTCTGGTTGGAAGTCTCAGTATAAGATTTCATATTGAGACTACATTTCCAGTATTCTTTTTCGCGCAAATGATAGGAAACTAATAAATTTTTTTGTTTATTTCAAGTCACGTGTAGCGAGGGTGGATGAAACACGTATTAAAAAACCAAAAATTATTATAAATATAATTACTTAGCATAATTTTTTATATAATAAAATACGCATCAATTACATGCGGAAATTTTTCTAAAAAACATAATTTATAGATATTTTTTGTGATAAATATTATTTTTCACACAAACAATTGTAAGTATTTTTTGTAAATAATTATTTTCAGGAAAAATTATAAGTAATATTTTTGCAAATAATTTTATATAAAATATTTTGCAAGCATTTCATGCAAAAAAAAATCACTACAAAATGCCTAAATATTTCCTACCAAATATATTTTGTATTATAATCCAAATGAATATGCTAGAAAATTTTCAAAGAGAAATATGCAAGAATTTTTTCTAAAAATGTTTTATAAATAAATTTGAAGGTAATGAGCATCTTTCTAATATTAACATGGTTGGTAAAATACTAATCAAAAAATCTAATTGAATATTTTTTTTTTCAAAAAAAAAACTCAATTGAAAAAGAAAGGAGATTTACTTGAAATATTTTAACAAAAAATTGGGAAAAAATTACTAATTAAGTCTATCTATTTTAAAAAATTTATATAAACACATTTTTGTTTTAAATTGTTTTTCAATAGTATGATTAATTGGTTTTTAAATTTTGTTATGATTTTACAATAATATAAAGAGGGTTGTTGATGGTGGTGGTGTTGAGGTGACTTATTTGAAGGTTCGACTTGTCTCATTTTTGGATAAGGCATCCATCATTGATGGTTATTCTCATAATTACTTTGACAAACTTGATTTCTTATATAATTGACTTCTTCGTAATAGATGGTTGAGTTATCAGCTTGTTTTAAGCTAACAACACATCATAACTTTGAAGCTCCAATACACCTTTTTTTTTAACTTGAGCTCTTTCATTTTGCGCTTCAAAATCATTAAAGGTTATATTCCATCTCAACTCCTTAGTGTCGTTAGGTGTCTTTGATCGACCATACCTCCAATTAAGGCATCTAACATCAACTTGGTTTACACTACCAATCCTCCCAAAAAGATATTATTTGTGTTGATTCATCAAATCCATGAATAGCAGTTTTCTTAAGTAATCCTTTAAGCATATCCCATGTTTGACTCAATGATTTATCATACTCTTGGAAAAATGAAGAAATCTCCTATTTTCCTTTATTAACCTTTGATTAAGGGAAGAATTTGTGTAGAATTTTTTTAACAACTTCATCTAGTGTAGAAATTTTGTAACAACCCAAGCCATATCTACCTCTTCTTCATCATCTGATAATTGTATATGAGATAAATCTGATACACATTCTACTTCTTGTGTTGAGCTTCTTGTGCTTCTTTAAAAAGTCTCCTTTATATATTGTTATTCTCCTAATTGTTCATTCAATTTCAAGATCATAAATTAATTGATGAATCGAAATCCTAGCTCTTAAATAAAGCAAGGAAACACTAAAAGGGACAAGTTAATAGTTAAAGGTTAATTTATAAGGATAATTTAAACTATATAAAAATATAGAAATAAAATAGTCATATAAAAAAATTATGAACAATTTAAACCAAAATTGGTAAATAAAACACAATTGGCTAAAGAAAACGCTATCCTCAATAATGGACAAGTGTACCAAATTGTACAAGTAATAAAGTGGAAAATTCAGATATCATTTTCCTAAGAAACTCGTATTTAGTAAAACTGTGATTATTTATTGATTAAAACTAAGAACTTTGATATAATGAAAAGAATTGATTTATAATATAGATAATTCTAAGAAAGAAATTAAATTTATGAAGTAAAATATGCGGTAAATACTTCACTAGAGTTTGAATTTTATGTAGTAATTCAATGTGAAAACACTAAACAATATCTTTCCAATTTTTACTCTAACAAAGGTAACAAGTCCTAATTATTTATAGACAAGTCTAAACTTTACTAATAAAGACCTAATTCCTTAGATATTGTTACCAAAAGTTTGTATTAAATTCATATGTTTATAATGACTAATTGATTAAACTAGATATCTAGAGGCAAAATCTATTAGTTGTTCTATCCCATCAAGGTTTTAAATTATTTTTCAATAATTAGATATAAATAAATAACCAATCAATAATCATGTAATTAAGAACAATAATAAAAACACAAGAGTAATGGAAAAGAAATATATTAAATAGTAGAAATCACAAAGAATAAAGATACATTATGTCCAACCATAATATATAAAGGAGTTAATTACTCTTAAACATTCTGAACACTGGAATAGAGATAAATAATGAAAAAAATGATGATTATGAGTAACTATAGTATCCTGAATGTGCCTATGTTGTCTTTCTTTTAAGGGTAGTTTCCTAATCTCCAAAAAGATTGTTTTATAAATTTGTGACACACTTACAGTGAGATTAATAATAACATTTGTTCTTTTTCTCTATTTATTCCTCTTATGCAAAAATGAAGTTTATTAATTAATATGATATCAGATTCATGAGTTAAATTTTATCCTAGTGAGATTTGTTATTTGTAGGACCTATTGTATCATCCCGCATTATCGAAATATTTGTTATTTGTTGAGTATATTGTTCCACCTAATACCAATAAGTGGTTTTGCCGCGAAATTTCTGGATGAAGGGGAGCATTCAAAGAGCATGTCAAATCGATAAGTGGTTGTTTGTGGAGGTTGAACCAAGTTGGCAACGGTGACGGCGGGAGGAAGGGAAAGAGGGGTTACTAGGGGTGAGGGTGTGGTCAGTGTGGGTTTTAGGGTTTGGTTGTGAAGGTGGAAGAGGGGAAAATATTTGTGAAGGTTTTAGTAATTTAAAAATATTTCTTTAATATTATTTGACATCTTTCTACACCGGTTATAAGTTTAATGGGTATAGAAAAATAACTTTTATACCTGATTTGAATGTAATCGGTATAAAAATCTTTGTTATTTATTACAATTTTGCCATTATGTTATTTTTTACACCTGGTTTAAGTGCAATAGGTATAAAAAAACTTATTTTATTTACAATATTGCCTTCGCCTGACTTTTTTATACCTGGTGGATTTCAACATGCGTAAAAAATCGCTATAAAAAGTAAATTTTGCAAGTGATATTGTTCCACCTAATACCAATAAGGTGTCCTAATTCAATTGATGTTTGATAAAGTATCCTTAGTTTTTTTTTTTCAATGGCATAGGATTCTTTATTATAAAAACACGAGCATTCTCCACGAGGAAAGTTAAAAGACAAAAATTTTAAAGTCTTAGAGTCTAATTTCTTCTTCAATGTGAACCTACTATGTTGATTTTGTATTCCACCATGTGGAAACTCCATTAGCGATAAGATTCTTAAGATTTCATTTATAGATATTTTTCTGTTCTAAATGTAAACGGGTATGAACACCTTAAATGGTAAATTAAATTTTTATAAATGATGGTGTGGTTATAGTTATGCAGTTAATGAGATGTGTCTCTTAGGTGTATAACTATAATACCTACACAACAACAACAAGAGCTGGTTGCTTCAATTCTCATTAAATTCTTGTCTGTTTTGAAATTACAATTTCTTTTCGTATAAGAGATATTTAAAATATAAAATTTAATTAGAAACATCATTGGAGAGTTAATAATTATGTGGCTTATACAGTTATATTTTAAATTAATTTTAGAAAAAAATATTTTCTATTGTATATTATTGTAGATTTACTAATATTTTACAATCACGATTTATTATGGTAAGGTAATTTATAAAAAGTTTAATTTTTATAAATTTCAGTATGTGTAATTAATTTTTAGATTTACTAAGTATTTAAAAAATTTATATTTTTTATTTAAGTTTGTAGTTTTTAGTTTTTTTTTTAACTAGAAAAGTGGTGAAGTTTTTTGTTAATTGAGAAGAACTTTTATCTTACTAATTCTTTTATATACAAAACTCAATACATAAATAAAAATATTACTTTTAATGATAACATATTCGATGTTCTTAAGTTTTAAGTTTGTATGCACTTATAAATAAAAGTTTAACACTCCAAAATACTTTTTAAAATTCTCATTAAATATAATTTTTATCTTATTTTGTTATCTTACTTATTTGTATTTACATATAAAAAAAAATATGAGTTCATATAAAAGGAGAAATAATTTTTATTATTTTCAAGTTAGATAACAAAGAATCATAATCGATAGTTACAACAATAGTCCATTGATCTCAATAGATAATGATGTAATCATTATTCAAATATGTTTTTATTTTGAAGCAATGGAAACAACTTATCCTATTAGATTAATAGTCATATATATTACTTTTTATTAAATACAAAATATTATATTTTTTAATAGATAAAAATAAGTAAATAAAATAACTAGATAAAACAGTAATCATTTAATCTTATTAACAATAGTAAAATTAATATGTAAAAATTTGGTCCGTTTTAACGGATACATTACGTCGAAATTTTCATTGCCATATATTTTTCTCAGGATAGTAAAAATATGAAAGACAGAAAAAGTATATGTTATGGATAACATATCAGATTTATGATATTGGAAATTTTCGAAACACATGTTGTCGTTCATAAGGAAAATTAAAGAATAAGTCGATTCAGATGAATTGAAAATTTTAATCTACTTTTTTAAAGGTTCTATTACAATTCATATCAAATTTTAAACCCCAGTTATTTATTAAATAGCGTCTTTACAACAAGTAAAATGAATATGATAAATACAAAATTTAATATGAAAAATATATATTTCTTTCTTTTTAATGACAAAATTAATAAAAAAATTAATAACTATATAATCCTTTGAGTAAAATATTAAATAAATAAAAATATATATTACTAATTTAAAGTGAACATGAACACAAAGAAAACAAATTTAGATCTATACATTTAATTTAAAACGTTAAATGTAATTTATATATACCGATCAGTTTATATGTTTTCGTAAACACAGCATGAATTAAAATAGTAGTATGAACATGAGTTTCTTTTTTATTTCTAGTAAAAATGTGGTTATAGGATGAAATATTAAAAAGAAAAATGAGTTTAGATTTAATTTTATTTTTTTCATGAATAGAATTCCTCAATGTTTTAAAATCTTCGTTAATAATAATTTAATTCGATGAGGTAAATAAATATCTCTCTCGATCTTGGAATTCTATTTTGATTTCAAACCCAATTACCTCAACTTTTCATAATAGAAAAATTATTTGGTAACGAAAATGAAAATGAGCCATCAAAGGTTTATTCCAGTTTTAAAAAATTTTAAATCGATTTTTTAAAACTTAGTTTACATTTTTAAATAGTCAAAGTAAAGTTTAAATAGGTTTTCGGATTATATTAGAATTATAAATAAGAATACTTTTAACCTCTACAAAAAGTAATCAAAATAATATTTTCACTCTTTTAATTATTTAGTTTTATCTCTAAAAATATAAAATCATTATTTTTATTTCTTATTATTTTTATTTCTTATTATTTTTATTTCTTACGATGTATTTCTTTTTTTTATTTCCCATCATCCGATTGCAGTCCTTAAATAGCGGAGTGAAAAACAAAGTGTAAAAGTTACCTGATTGCGCTTATTAGTATTTTTTTTTTTTTACCATGCTACGTTATAATACCTCTACATTTGCTTTTTCGAAATCAAATATTATTTTTTTACCTTAAAATTAATATTATTTCCTTTCCAATTTTTATCATTTTTTTCTTTACTTTGATTACATGATATAGATTTGAAAAAAAAAAATTCCTGATAATTCATAAGTTTATAATCCATAAGTCTTACCTAATATCCTATATAAGAAAATCTTTTCTACTCAATATGTTGCACTATATCAGTTGCGGATCTTCAAAATATATTTTACGGGTGCCAAAAAAAATTTTAGACAAATATCTAAAAATATTTAAAATTAAAAAAAAATACTTTTATTTATATGATAATTTTTGTTTGTGTAAATACTAATATTTGAAATCAAAGTTAATACAGAAAGAAAGGGAGAGAGAGAGAGAGAGAAAAAAAAAGTTCTTTAAATAATAATGTGGCAACTCATTTGGACATCCATAATTCATCATATATTATAAGTCTTATTTCTCCAAATAAAATAAAAAGTTGACATTTAAATGTATGAATATAAATTTTTAAAGTTTTACATGATAGTTGATGATTGTCCAAAATTTATGTTTTTAATGCATGAATATACATTTTTAAAGTTTTACATAGTTGATGATTGTCCAAAATTTATGTTTTTCATTCCTAAAGTAACCAAAAGTTAAAATTATATATATATATATATATATATATATATATATATATATATATATATATATATATATATTAACAAGTGAATTTTATTTAACTTAACCTCACAAAACTGACATATAAAGTAAGGTTTATATCTATTTATATGTTATAAACTCGTCTTATTTCTAGTTTATGTGAAATCTCCAATACACTCTCCTAATACATATATACATCTCAGACATGAAACTATAAATTAATGGATGGTGTAATAATATCTCAATAGTGAGTGGAACAATATGCTAAACAAAAAAATTTGTTGCGATAGACTCTAACTCATTGCTTCGATATCATGTTAAGAAGTAGGTTTTATCTAACTTAACCTTACAAAATCAGCTTATAATATAAGGTTTGCACTGATGTATTGTGAATTGGTCAACTTTCAACATAATGTCCAACCTAAAATCTTGAAAAAATGAGTTTATGAATCTCTTTTTTATATGGGTTTAATTTTCTAATCTCTATTCAATTTGAGACTTTAAATCACACTTGGATTTCCAATAAATGTGAGTTTCTTCACATTGGTACATCTCTCAAACTAACCATAAATAACCCTTTACTTGTATAGTCATTAATTATAATAAACATATTTGTTTGAACCTCTCTTAGAAAAACTTTCTATACAATAATCATATTATACTCATCTAATTCAATCACCACGAAGTAGTTATTATATAAAATTAGGAACAATAAATATATTATTAAATAATGAAAACCTAATGTCTTTCAAAATGATTATAAGTTACTATGAAAATGCTCAGAGGAACCTATGCAGAATGTTATTAACCAATCATATAATTGTACATTCTAAGTGGTCCTAGTAAATTACTCACGAACTTAAAATTATGCAAGCAATAAACACCTTTATAATAATAAAAAAAAATTGAGACTATTTTTCTAATTTTTCTACTTGCGTGATAGCAAAAAACAAAGTATAATAGCCTTAATTAGAGAGGAATCCTGAAGCTGTTTATTCTCCATTTCACACCCTTCTATTCTGTCCTTGAACACTTAGATAGTGTCTATAAATAGCATCCACATTCGAGAGGTATTCTCAAGTTCTTCATTCTCTATTTCACACCTTTCTTCTTTTCTCTCTTTGGAAAACTTTGATAATGTCTCCATTCCTCTTGTTTGCTTTGGTGTTTTGCAGCCAACTCATGGCTGCATTCAATACACCATTGCCACCTCCAACCTATGGAGATCATGTTTCCATTCTAAGCATAGATGGTGGTGGCATCAAAGGAATTATTCCTGCCACTGTTCTTATTTACTTGGACAATGCTCTTAAGGTCCATTTTCTACTATATTATATATGTGTGGCTTCCAACTTTTTAAGCTTTAAAACTTAGCATATGTATTCTTCTCATCAAGGATTTGGTTAACTATATATTTTTTATCCTTTCAAAGAAGTGTATGAGACTGTTAATCTTTTTAGGCAAAGTTATCAATAATCCTTATGGCTTTTTCTTATAATTAGTAAGTTTTCTTTAAAATCTATTTAGAACTATGTATACTTAGTTCACTTTCCCCAAAAAGCAACATATGAAGAGGAAAAGTGTTTACACACGTTATATATATATATATATATATATATATATATATATATATATATATATATATATATATATATATATATATATATATATATATATATATATATATAAAATTTCCTTGAACAGTTATTGCAAACTCTTGTAATAATTTTTTTGGAATGGTTAGTGCTCTCTTTGGAGTGTTAACTATATATAATTTGCTTAAGAAAATAGAAAAGAGAGAATATATAGGGGAGAAGAAAAAAGTGAGTTACGATAATAGTATCACTACTTTGTTGAAAATTCGAGAGTCTAAGTCATATATAAAAATTTATTAAAGTTTTGGTAAAAAGATGTCAATCTCTTATGTAATTAGGGTTAGATGTTATTAGTATTTATGTTTGTCGATGAACCTTCGAATTGATGTTATTCACTATTGAATTTACAATTTGATTTTGTTGAATATATTCTAGAATTAAAGACCATATTATTTGTAACATATGAGATTGTGTTTTTGTCGCAGGCTAAGGATCCAAGAACATCGTTGGCAGATTATTTCGATGTGATATCAGGAACAAGCACTGGTGGACTTATGACTCTTATGCTGGCAGCTCCAAACTCATCTCACTCCCATCAACCTCTCTTTACTCCATCGGAGGTTGTACAATTCTACAAGAAAAATGGTCCTGAAATATTTCCTAGGTATAAGTATAAACCTTGAACAATAATGGAACACTAGCTGATATAACTATGTTTATCCACTGATTTCTATAAGTTTGAGGAGGTGTTTGATGAGAAATCTTACAGAAAAATTCATTTAAAAGATGAATATATTTTACCTTTTTGGTTAAACGTTTTGACTCTTGCAATGCAAAATGCAGTCACTTTTTTCCAAGTTGTCCGAAGTACGATGGAGAGTTCTTAAAACGAAAAACTGTTGAGTTATTGAGAGAAACACGACTGAACGAGACATTGACGAACGTGGTAATACCAACCTTTGACGAGAAGAAAATCCAACCAGTTATATTCTCAAACTACAAGGTTAGCATTTTATAATAAAATTGTGTACATGTTTTCATGAAAATGTGTTAAAAAATTGAATATTTTTGGTGTTCTTGGATGATGCAGCTGAAGACAGAAAGTTACTTGAATGCGAAACTGTCAGATATAGGTCTTGGCACTTCGGCTGCACCAACTTATCTTCCATCCCACGAATTTCAGAACGATGGTGTTAAATTTGATTTGATCGATGGTGCTATGGCTGCTAACAATCCAGTAAATATTCATCAATAACTTAAATTTTATATATATATATATATATATATATATATATATATATATATATATATATACATATATATATATATTATTACATGTGGATGGATATATGAATAACTTGAGTTTATTTTTACATATTTTTGTTCACTCTTTTTTTCTAATTTTTCAACCCTTGTAATATATAGATTATTTGTTTTTAGTCACTGTGAATTTTTTTCAAAGGGAGTAATCTGAAATAAAAGTATTATGTAGATCAAAATAAACAAAGAAATAAATATTTTACAGAAACAAAAATAAAATATCAAGAATCAAAAGAAAAAATATCGGATGGATGTAAAGGGAAAATTATTATATGTGAAGAAGTAAATACATATTTGCATCTATATTTTATGTGAAATTATTTTTACTTAATTAAAATAGTATGTGTATGGGTTAATATTAAAATCTATATTTTGTATACCAGCAGCAATAAAATTTGTTTAAGTATACTCATACGTGGAGGAAAAAATATACACACCCACATACATAGTTATTTATTGTCAGGATTGTAACTTCATTATCAGTTTCTATTCTTTTACTTTAATGATTAAACATGAAATATTTATTAAAACCATTGAATAAAATATAATTTAATGTGTTCTTTACATATAAATATATTTTTTTTACATAGTATTGACAGATGTAGTAGTGAGATTTTAACCTAGTTAAGACTATAGTGAATTTGGTGCAACAAATATGGAGATATATATATGTGAAGAGTTTGAGAAGATGAAATTTGAATGAATACTTTAGGCCATGGCTGCTGTGAGTGAAGTGATACAAGAACACAACGGGGAAAACGAAATTTTGTTGCTGTCATTAGGAACTGGAATACCAAAACCTAAGGACAAGTTAGGAAACATCTTTGATGATCTGTGCCAAGCTGCATGGCCACCTTTTCACATTGATGTTGTCAATGAAGTTGCATTCAGCACAGACATGACTCATTACTACCTTGCAACAATCTTCCCTGGCCTCTTACCTGACGAAAACTATCTTCGAATTCAGGTATATGGTTAGGTTTTTCTGCATAATGTTTTCGTATACTTATTATAGAAGAAAACAAAACAAAATAATTAATTTAACATGTAAAAGTTAAAATTATTGATTATATATATGCAATTGCAGGAGTATAACCTCCCTCCATCCATGAATGAAATGGATGATGCTTCTAAAAAGAACATGGATAACCTTGAAAAGGTGGGAAAGGGTCTGTTGACCCAAAAAGTCAAGAGGATGAATGTGAATACATTTCAACCCTTTGAACTAGACCACACAAATGCTCAAGCTCTTGACAGGTGAGTTTTCTCAATGTTGTTTTTGTCACAGAAAAAGTCTTTTTAACAACTTTTTTTATAACGTGATAATTCGTGATTGATCCGTTTTAAATGTACATACCAATAAAATAGTGACTCAGTCTGTTATTAAAAAAATTGTTAACATATCATGTAAATCTTTCTGCTACTGATTTTGAACATAGATGGCAAAAGAATCATGATATGTTAACAACTTTTTTTAACAATTTTTTGACAATAAATTATGTATCACTATTTTATTGGTTCGTATATTTGAAACGAAACAATCACAAACTATCACGTAAGTTGTAAAAAGTTGTAAAAAAATTGTTAAAAAAATATTTTCTTATTTTTTTAATCACAATAACTAATTTGTATATAAAAGAATGAGCTATTAGGCTCTCTCTACCATCAACAAACAGTATCAATATAGAGAGAGAGAGAGAGATTTTTGTTAGTTGATTATATATTGAATGCTAATTTTGAGAGGATGTTTGTTTTTAAGGTTGGCTGAGAAATTATATGCAGAGAGGCAGTTGCGTCTGAAAAGGAAATCTATGGAGAAAGGAGGAAAACCTTTCATTAAAACTCTTTAAGTTCCTTCTGGTGGAATAAGAGCAACTTATAAGCATTATATTTTAAATAAATGTCATGTGGACGAGACATTATATGTACTATGCTGTGTTTATCGATATTTTTGTAATGTACGTGTGTTTGATGTTGGAATAAGGTTGAATGCTCTGGGGTTCCATATGTGACTCCCAATTGCAGAACCATGTATGATGCAAGGATCAATGCTTTTGAGTTACATGTAACTTAGTTACTATGCAATATATTATAGAAAGTGATCCCTTGTTTTTATGTTTTAAGATCTTCCTTCCAACTTTTTGTTATTAATGTTTATATCATATATTAAGCAGTCACAAATGAAGGTTGTTGTTGTTCTTCAATATGCTATATTTTTCTTAGGAATATCATTTTGAATATTGTGCATCAAATCCCAAGCATCAGAATTATACTAGTTTACAAAATTAGTAAATTTTATATCAAATTGATCTTTTTCATAGAAACTTGAAAGCAAAAACACTGTAGTAGGGTAATGAAGGGTGTAGAAATATTCTTCTCTTATTATGGAGGTACAGTTAATAATTTATGGGGTGTAGAAAGCAATATACAAAGTTTAATACCCATAGCAATGTCCATTTCCACTACAAAATACCAATAAGAACAAGAAGGGTGTTGCTACCTCCACCATCACACCATGATTCCTCCACCTCTTTAAATTATTTTAATTTCAATTTTATCTTCAGATTAAAACCATTTTATTTCTACTATTTAAATTTTTTTAATTAATTTAAAAATTCTATTTTTACTCATTTATTTTTACTGGGTAGCTATACCGGTCCCATCCATCTCTCACGGATTCTACTCTCTTTTCCCATTTTCGTTTCATTTAAAAATGTTCATTTGGTTTTCTTTTTAACATATTAAAATGATAAAAGTTATTTGCTGTTATATATAATATTATTTTATTAATCATAATTTTTTTATTATTTAATACATGAAGATAAGAAAATAAGATGATGAAACAAGAAATCAATTAACAAAAAAAAATAGACATAAGAACTCAATTGAAAAAAGTATAAAATTTGAATACTACGTAAAAAAAAGTTAAATAAAAATTTAATTAAAAATATAACATAAAAATATAATTAAAAAATATAACATAAAGAGTTTTTTATGGATAAAAAAAATATGTAAATTAAAATTTAATTCGTATTATGAGTCTTATAGGTTAATTAAGTTACACTTTTGTCGGTGAAGTCGTCAACTTCTTTATAACTATATATGAACTTCAATATCTTTGACAAATCTTAACATTAAAACTCCATAATTGAAAATCTTGCATATAAATTAAAATGTAATTCATAGTGTAAGTCTTAGGGTTAGGTTAATTAAGTATAATTTGCTGGCAAAGTCTTTTACCAATGTCTTTGTAAGTATCCACAAAACTTGAATATTTTTGTCTGAGTGTTGACATTAGAAGTTCATAATTGAAAATTTAATCTATAATTATAGGTTAATTAAGTTATGGTGGTGGAGGAGTTGAAGTTGTGATTATATAAAGAATAGGAAGTGGACCCACATGAAGCATTTTCTTTTGAGGTATTGTGTGATTGAAGTTTATAATTAATTTGACCATACCTAACTAATCCATCTAGTATCCTTTAAGCCATTTTAAATTTGGGAAAATGTGCCTTTATATATACACATAATCCCAAGAATAAAGCTACCAACAATATTTAATTTGCACCATTACTAGTACTCATCCATAACAATATATTAATCTCTTTCCAATTTGGAGTTTCATTTATATGACATGTGATATTAGTTACTAATACAAATTTTTAATATAAAGCTTCATGTATAATTAAAGAAGGATGCCATTAAATCTACAAGTTTTTTTTATATTTTATTTCCTACTCTATTCTAGTCTAAATAAATAGTTTGGGATTGTCATTCTACTAAGTTTTCAAAATATACTAATATTGATATATTAAAAAAGTTTTTAATATATTTTAAAATATCAAAATCAATATTCATGAATATATTTGAAAGTACAGTAAATAGATAATAAAAAAGTTCAACAAAGAATTAAAATTATTGTATCCTATTAATGAAATGGTTTCTTTTAATTATATGTAAGGAATATTTATTGATATTGAAAAAAAGCATTAAATAACAACTAAATTTAGTAACAAAACGTTAGTTATTATATTGACTTAGACATCATTTATAAATTAAAATTATTAATATTTAAAATAATTTATTATTAATAAAAAGTTATAATTTGTAAGACCCATAAAAAAAAAAAAATTATATATATATATATATATATATATATATATATATATATATATATATTTATAGTAGTAAATTTTAGTATTTTATTAGTAATAATAATTTTAATGGATAGAAAATTGTAAATTTTGGATATAAAATTATAGTAATTTTAGAAGGAGAGGTTCAAATTTTTGGTAACTTATTTAGTAAAATTTTTTAAATGGAATAGTAAAAAGTAAATAGTAAATAGTAAAAAGTAAATAGTAAAAATAAATTTTCAGCATTTAAGATTCCTTAGCATGGAAGAAAGTAGTAGGTAGAAATTAGGATCAGATTTGGTGAGAAAATGATTGAAATATTATTTTTAAATAATATTAAAATAATAAATAATATTAAAATATTAATGAATAGTAAATTTTTTTTTACTATAAATAGCCATGGGAGGGAAGGGTATTTTGCACCAAGAAAAGAGGAATCAAGTGAGAGCTTGAGAAATAGAGAAGAAAGAGTTAGGGAGAAATTTTTAGTTGCAAGAAGAGTAGAGGTTCTGAAAGGTTTCGGAGAAATAAATTCAGAGCAAGAGACGTCTGGAATAGAGGTAGGGGAGCTAACTTTTCTATGCTTTTATATTATGATTTAGTATTTCTATGCTTTTATATTATGACTTAGTATTGTTTTATTACTATTCATATCTTGAAATTATGTATGAATACTGTTAATGCTTACTGTATGTTTATCTATATTGAAATTCGGTGTTAATATTATATGCTGTTGTTTTGAATCTGTAAATAAGAAATTTGTTAAAAACTAGTTGAGGAACACTTTGGCTAAGGAAAGATTTGGTACTTAAGTTGTCCATTGTGACGCACCTCTCTTTCCTGGAAGTCTACTCGACAAGTTTTTAACTTAAATCTTATTGAACAGATTTTGTACTATTAAAATATTGTGCAATATATGTGTTGGAATGAAAATGTTTGATTAATTCATGTTATTGTGGTAGATATGAAATTATGAATTATAATTGTGATTTATGCGATAATTGTATTTTATTATACTGCATTTGAATTTATGCATCTGAACATGTTATGAGTAGTATGGGGAGATTTTGTAGGGGTATAATGTGAGTTGAGGAATATTAGTATGGTATGAGTCTTGTGGAGAGATTAAGTAAATGTTATGGTATTTGTGTATATGTTGATGTTGAGGGTCCCGTAGTTGGAGGTTATCCTGATACTCTAATAATCATCTATTCTCAAGTAGAGAGGGATGAATTATGTGGTGAAAGGAGCAGGAGGTCCTGGTCTATGTGCCGGTTTTGGACATAGTGAGGGGATTAACCTTGTGAATGGTATGAAGTATTTTGAAAGTGTATTTGTATATAAAAAAAAAAAGAGAGAAAGAAAAAAAAAAGAAGAAGTAGAAGTCATTACAAGTGCATAACCTCCCGTGACCGCTCATCAACTTATCATCCGGATGAGTGTCTATTGGGTATTGTGGTGTCTATTGGGTATTGTGAGACGAGTGTCTAATAGGAATTGTGGTATGAGAGTGTCGAACATAATTATTATATGATGTTTATATCAAGGTAATTATATATGTTTTATAAATGATTTGTTGCATGTTAGCTCACCCTACTTGTTTGTGTTTGTTTTGTTTGGGTATGTGCGATGATCGTATAATTCGTTATACGGGAGCAGATGAAGGAATGTCGTCTGAAACAATACCAAGGAAGAAAGAGATCGAAGAATAAGTTAGAAGAATTCAAGTTATATTTAGGAGTTTATAGTTGAAATCTGAGTTTAAAATATATCAACGGTGAATTTATAAGTGTGAGATTACGGGATATTACCGTAAATGTAATGTTACAATATATAAATTATGAATTATCCAGTGTGAGATATTGGGATGTTACATAATTAATTTGTGAATTAGAGTCTAAATTAATATTTAAAATTAATTGTTAAAATTTCAACTTGTTATTATTTATTTTAAAGTTTTTTAAATTTAAAAAAATAATGTAAAATAAATAATGATAAATAGTTAAAATTTGCATAGTTTGAAATTTAATGATTTTCTTGTGATGTTGTTTTATTTATAATTAATTTTCATCAAAATATCTGACTAACTGAGATTTGTTTTATCAGACATATTTTTTAATTGACAGGAAATAAATTTAAAATTTTATTTACAAAACTTCAAGTCTACCAACTTCATAGTTGTCAACAGAATATATTATTGTAGTGATCTTTTGGCAAATAAATAAATATTGTGAAAGAATAATTATCTACAATAAAAGTTGAACACGAAGGCCACTATTGAAAGTGATAAGCATGTGGTAGTGGTAGTGGTTGCCTCAATCTATAACTACTAATTATAAAATACTTGTTAATGGTGTTCGTGCCAGTTGTATTCACTAATTAAAATATTTTGTATTTTTATCACGTTCAATAATCTTAAATATTTAAAAATTAAGGAAAAAAATTAAGATAAAATGTACTTTAAATATTCTTTTTCTATTTTTAATCTTTAAAATGATTTTTAAAAACAATAATGAAATATAAACTTTAAAATGGATAATATTGATTGATTCGGATTTGAATCCGAAACAAAATAAAAATATATATATTTTATTTTAAAACTTATTTCTTTTTCTTAATAAATATCTCTATTATCTTTTTTGCATTGTGAAAACGACCACCACTTAAGTGGAATAGAATTGTTTCATGGTTAATAATTGCTAACTGAAATATCACAAAACAAAATGAAGAAAACGACAACATCATATCGTAGGTAAATAGAAAGTGAAAATAAAAAGAAAAATTTATATAAAAGTTTTAAGTTACATAATAAATTTAAAATAATAATATTGGAAACTTACGTGGAATGAAGACCAATAGTATAAATTCATTCTTTCTCAATTTCAATTTAAAATATCAAATATTACTCATGAATTTGATAAATATATAATTTCTCGTCAAAATTAAAATTAATTTAAATAATATCTTTGGAGACAGAATCATTTGTCATCTATAAAATATTAAAAATTTTATTAAATAATCGGAATTATTGTTGGTATATTTTTTTAATATAATTTATTATGCACAAGTATTTATATAATTGGATGGCAGAAAAAATGATTTTATTACATAACCCTATAATTAAATGAAATAGAAAGGAAAAGTTGAAAAGAAATGTGTTTTCAAAAGTCAAAGGATAATAAACACGAAGATGAAGATGATGAGGGAAACATGTGAATCAAATGAAGCTCGCAGCAACTCAAAAAGAAAAAGAAAAAGAAGAACATATTGATGAAGAAAGATGAAAAGCACTGTCTCTTCCCTAGCCCATGAAACCAAGAACAACTGCCGAAGCAGCCGCCAGAAGCCCAATGCTGCCGGAAACTCCAACTGCTCCGTTTGACGGTGGTGAAGTACTGTTGGTGGTTGAAGGTGTCCCTGACTCAGACGGCGGAGAAGACGGTGTTGAAGGGGTGGTTGGGGTGGTGGAATTGGCAGCCACCACATTGATCTGCAGCTTCATGCCTCCGGCACAGTGCCCTACTCTGGGGCATATGAAGTACCTGTTCCCAGTTGCAGACAATGCAATTTTGCTGTTTCCATCATTGTGGTTCTTGATGAGGTTGCTTGAACTGCAACTGCTGTAGCCACTCTGATTAACCTCATCAACTTCATGGCTGGAGTCATACTTGAACACTGTTTTTTTGTTTTTTAACGTAAGACACGACAAATCAGTTAGCTTTAGCATGATGAAAATCTTCGCATATTTAAACTTCTGAGTTTTACGACAGAAGTCATGAAAAAACAATGGAACCATGGATGTTCTGCATACTAAAAACTTGAAGAAGACTTACCCAAGTTGTCACCAACATGGAAAGTTTTCCCAGAGACCCAGGCGGTGTAATCAACCTGTGAGGTCCATCCATTACTGTCACCAACATCATAGTCAACACCAAAGACAGTGGGAAAAGCGAGCATGAGAACCAAGAAAGAAGCTGCAATTGCTTTTGCCATGTCTATGGCCTCTGTCTATTTTTTTCTCAAAAAATAATGTAGAGAAGAACAAGGTTTAAGGTTGTGATTAGAGGAAAGTGTGCTGTGGCAGTGACAATAAAATGCTGTGCAAGGAGGGTTATATATATAACACCAACTCCATTTACTGTGTCACCAACTTTCTATAACTAAATGTGGATAAAATAGTGAGTGGTTATTGACTCTGTCTGTCACCCTCTTCTTCAGCTTTCTTCTACCTAATGCATTCAGATTCTTTTCCCATAATTTCTTCTTCGAAGCTAACGTACAAATCACAAATTGGAAAGTGGCATAGTTAGTCAATATGTGACAGATAAAAGCTGTATGTATAATATAATAGTTTAGTATAGAATAATGGTACTTTTGGACACATTTTTACATTTCTTTTATTTTCTAAATTAATTTTATTTTCTAAATTAATTTTATAAGATTAAGTTACGACCTATTTTTATTATAAAATTTGAATTAAACATAAAGTATTTCGTTAAATAAAAAAATAATCTCGAGATAAAGAAACACATGGTGCTGGAAATGTATGATAGTTGAATATTCAAACCAAAAGTTCATTATTCTATAAAAGACGAATCACTAGAGGCAGGCATTAACGTAGAAAATTCTTAATATGCATCATCATCATGCCATAGTAATGCCAATTGTATATGTACACATCAACTTTTTAGCTGTGGTTGTCAACTTTTAGATTGCAGTCACCATCTTTACCTACTTTAAAATTCTAAACCATTTTTTCTTTAATAGACTCAACCGTTTTATTTAATTTATCAAAAGAATAACTGTGAACTTTATAATAAAAATCAAGGGTAAAAGATGTTTTTAAAGATAAAATTTTATGAAATTAACGTATATTTTTAGTTGAAAAACAGTTTTAAAATTAGTAGGATTTACTATATATTTTTTCCCTTATTCTTTTCACATTTTTTTTATTTTCTAGTTTCTTTCTAAAATAAGATACCTTTAGTTTTATTTTATTCTAAACTCGTCCAATTTTTTCCATCAACTTGCTTCTCCTTTACACCAAAATAATTTTTTAATGAATTATTCTTTTGAAGAGAAAGATAGTCAACATATATATATATATATATATATATATATATATATATATATATATATATATATATACTCTTTTAATGCAAGTTTTATTATTAATTAAAATTTATGTAATTTTCTAAATCTCGCGCTATATTTTTAAAATCTTAACATTTTATAAATGTAAATAAAATAAGAGTGTATCAAAAGAAATGCAACACTACTACATCATTAAAGATGTGATGATAATAAGCTCTTAAATAAGACTTCTTTAGGGTTTCAAAAAATGAATTTTTATTATTGTGAATGATTGTTTCTAGCGAAGGGAATAACTAGGACAGAAGCAAAGAATTGTCAACATATTCTCTATTTTTATATTTTTCCCAATTTTTTTCCATTTTTTTTTCTTATCTTTCAATCCTCACATTGCTAGCTTTTAGAACATATTTGTGTGTATTATGATGACCTAAACTGAGTCAAAAAACTAACACAAAGGGATCTTATGAGTGCTGCAAATTATTATAATCTTGCCATGTGGAAGCTTATGCATTATCTTAAATTTTTCGTAAAAGGTCAACTATACTCAGCCTATTTAAATCATTTTAACTCTCCAGATTGGGAATGAACATTTTTATTCATTGATTTAAAGATAAATTAGATTAAAATAATAGCATTCCACTATTCACCATATTTATAACATTGTCTACCAATGGAAGGAACTTAATTTTGGTGAAAATAATGTGTTTATCCAAAGTGGAACGATCTCCACTCTATTAATTTCCATTTTAGTGGTCCTCAAAGATTCATTGGATATCCCTTGTTTTGATTATTCTTTTAAGTTTTGTCTTATTGATTATCTACACCACTCAGAATCTATTTGCCAAAAGCATTTCAACGTTCAAGTTAGATAGAGTTTGAGTAAAAGAATATTAAATGTTGTGATGCATACATGTGTATACAACCATATTTTATTGGTTAAGTGTTAATATAACCTTTATTCTACAACCGGTTGATCTTGTTAGTCGGTCTGGGGATTGACTCTAAAGTGTACTAGTCAGTCTTGTCAGTTGATCTAGGTGATCCAAGAGTGTATTGGTTGGCTCATCAGTCAATTAGGGTAATCAATTCGCTAGTCAATCAAGATAATCGACCCAAGAATGTATTGATCCGTTCACTAATCAATCAAAGTGATCAGTTCAAGATGTGTTAATCAATTCGTCAATCAATCAGTGTAATCGGTTTACTAGTTGATCAGTATATCCAGATTAACCTATCAATCAATTTAATCAGTTTGAGTAATTGATCCAAGAGTCTATTAGTTGATTCGTCAATTAATCTGACTTATTGACAAAAGGATGGGTAACATAAAATTTTACTTTTTCAATTGAAAATGGCTTTTCAATAAATTTCATACTTTTTGGAAAGTCAAGTGATGAGAATACGTTTTCAATAAAAATATATATAATTCATTTATCTCATTATTTATTCCAAAAGTTACCAAACATGTGCGCCAACATAGACAAAGCAAGGACTAGGAACGTGAACTAATTATATATACCTAAACTAAACATTAATATTTTCTTAATTAATTATTGGTAGTGATTTCCACCTAATACTGAGATACTCTACATCATGTTATAGAGATTAGTTTGGAATGACGACAAAAAATAATTCTCCTTTAGACCATGGTATACATACAAAACAAGAAATAACTATATTGCTTTGTTTATTAAATTTATTAAAAACTAATGAAGTATTTGATTCTAGTTGTGTATGAAAAAGAAAAAAATAATTGTTTAAGTAAATAAAATAAATTAATTTTTGTTGTGATAATGAATTAACTATTTCAATTTTATTGTGTCATATTCTTCTGGTTGGCTTGTACCCATGTTCACGTTCCTGGTAAAACATTTAATTTCAAACATTCTGAATAGAAAAATATTATGTTTGATTATTATGTTTCATAAATAATAGTGTGTGATTGTTAGTATATTGTAAATATTCTTAAAAAGAATTTCAAAAAATGATTTGTCTATCTTGTTTTAACTATATATGTGTTTCTTATCATTAGATAATTTAATATTATAGTAAAAATTCCAATTGCATGGATTAACTTAATGTAATTAAAAGAATCAAATTAGAATAAAAGTCTATGTGTTCTTGAATTTTATCTTTACCTATTATTTTCAATCTTTATTGTTCTTAGTTCATTAACTATTGAAATTCTTCTACTATGCAAAGATTTTTTTTAAAAAAATTTAAAGACCCTTTTAAGAATCCATTAATTGATCGGACCATTATAATTTCTAAAAAGAAAAAGAGTACACTAGAGAACTAGAGAACAGAGATCATGGTGTAATAAAAGAAAATATTATAATTTTTTTCTTCGACACAATAATAATAATAACAATGAAAGTACATAAAAGAAAAAGCCAAAAGTTTATTTAACAATTAAAAAAAATGAGAAACTTATATATATAAAAGTAATTTTGAAATGAAAAGTAGAAAGCAAGTAGTAGTAGGTTGAGAAATTGACAGCTCCGAAAGAATGATGAAGCCACCATTGTAGGGCCACACTATACTTCCATTAATAAATATTGATGCATGAATCCAAAAAAGTAAGTGTTGGAAAATATTTAAACTTAGTTGTTATTCTGATGTAAAAGAAAGCTCCTTCAGTTCATTTTTTTTTTAGTTTGACCTAATTATTGTCATAATTGACCCTCGTACTTTAATTTATGCTTGGTATTATAATTTTATTTTTTAAAAATATAAACGGATTTTTTATTTTTACTTTAAGGTGCTCTTACTTAAAGCAAATAATTTTTTGTTAGTGACACTTTTAAAACAGAAAATTCATGACGATGTAAATCAGCTTTGCACTATAAATTTATTCATTGATTTTGACTTCGACATAGTCTTTATCTTTATTTCACCCAATACCATACATACTTAATAATTACTTAAAATAGGAACATTTATTGTAACAATTCGAATTTAGAAAATCGAATTCTAAACTTGATCAACTGTAATTTTACTACAAAAATTAGTTCAAAATTTAATGGAGTTCTATTAATTTATTTATTTAAAAATAGAGGAAAGAGAATTTATAATTTAATATTTTTAAAAAGTAATTACTTAGAAACATATTTGGAAAACAATTTTTTTTAAAGGTTATTTTAAAAATAATTATAGAATATAATAATTTAGAAAATAGTTTATTTACAAAAACATAGTTAAAGTGATAATTATTTAGAAAATACGTAAACAAGAAAAACTGGTTAACAGAATTAGCATTTAAAAATTTTGAAATAATTTTTTTTCGTAATTTTGATATGGAAAATTTCACAAAGGAAAGAAAAAATTTGAAAAAAAAAATAGCGGTGAGTGTCCTGTATAATTTAAATTATTGATTTGTGAACAATAAATATAATAATTAAATATGTATAAATATAATAAAGGTTAAATATGTTTTTAGTCCCTAAACTATTGGTCGTTTCTGGTTTTCGTCTCTGTTTCAAAGTAAGGTACAATTTGGTCCTCATTCTTTTCCAAACGTTCGTTTTAGTCCTCGAAAACTAAACACTATTTAAAAATTTGGTCCTCATTTAGCAACAAATGAGGACTAAAACCAAAATTCCGGGGACTAAAACGAACGTTTCGAAAAGAATGAGGACCAAATTGTACCTTACTTTGAAACAGAGACGAAAACCAGAAACGACCAATAGTTTAGGGACTAAAAACATATTTAACCCATATAATAACTATTTTTGTAAATAATAAATCAAAGATAAGTAATAATTTATAAAAAAAATTCTAAAGAATAATAGTCCCTACTCTTCTTTTTACCTATATTGTTATTACTATAATTATTTTGATAATTATGTGTATGACTAGAAATAAATTTCAGAATACAAATCTACACTTTGTATCATCTTTCCATCTCATTTTCATCTTCTCCTTTCACTTTGAAAAAGAGTTTGTCCTGTGAAGGTTGGAATTTGGCAGCATTTTCTCAATAGAAATCATGGCACTGAATCACCCATACACTATATCACCTACAAATCTACACTCACAAAACAGAATACAAGAATAATGAAATAAAAGTCAAACTAAAGCCTACAATATTTAGAATATATAAAATAAAATAATTTCCAAGGAAGGGAGGAACAGCATGCAAAAAATAATTATACAAAACAATTGATTATAAATAGGGCAAAAGAAAATATCCTTACATGCTACCATTACCAGGATAAAGGATCCCAACGAGATGGAAAGGGAAGAGACATATAAATTAGTACAAATAACGCTTTAGACCTTCAATTCCCCGTATCAGCAATTTCCTCTATAAAATGACACAAACAAGACTTTAAATCCTCAATTCACCACATCACTATCCTCTGTAGCAGTTCCTGTATACCAAATATAAGCAAATAAGGTCAGAATCCTTTCGCTCAGACACATCATTAGCTCTTTTTACAAACATTATTTGTAGCATAAAGTAGATCCTAGGTTGATTAATGAATGTGCAGTGAAACGTTTACAAACATCCTCAAGACTGAACAACTATCAAACTGAGATTTAAGCAACTGTACTGAAATGCATTGACTTCTAATCTTTCAAATGGCCCGACACGATAATTTTGTAAAAACAAAATGTAACTTAAATCCTAGTAATGGTGAGCAATGACTTCAAATAGGAAAATAGGTGAGACTTTTCCAGGAGAATATTCGAAAAAACAATATCAGAGTCTTCTTAGCAATAAAAAATGCAGAAACATGAACACCACACAAGGATTATTAATAGTGGCAAAATTCATATTGCCTGCATTATAAGTCTTAGTTTCCAATTGGCACAAAATTGTTGGCATGCGAGGCATCAAACTGGTTTATCAAATGCTTCACAATATACAAGCACAAGTAATCGAATTTCCCACACATATCATGTCAACCCAACTAGAAGGGGGTAAAACACCACGGGAAACCAACTACAGATATGTAAGGAAAAGAAAAACAGAGAAAGGGAAAGAATATTGAATAACTGAGAAAAGGGTCTTACAAAGCAAATGTTAACTAATCTATTTACACTAGAGAGAAAACACAAATATATAGAGAATGAAGAGTAACTGATAATAACACAATCGGTTACTCTGCTGTGTTATCAAGATATGACATGACCATAATACAAACATAAAATTAATACAAAACACAAATCTGAAGAGTTAATGATTTAAAACAAGCATGACTCCTTGTAGACAAAAGACTTATTTGGATAAACTTCTCCATAAACACTTCCAAAACAAAAAAAGGAATAAGAAAAGGTATATACTTCATTAGCTAAAATCAGTTTACACATAAGTTATAATAATCTTTTAGGAAAGCTAAGATGGGATAGTTTCTATGATTAACTTGTACGTAAGTTAATTTTACCTTGAAAAGAAGTTCATTTTCTTACTTTATTTTCCTAAACGTACTTGTGGAGAACTTTAGACACAATATGAAATACTACTACAGCTTATCTAATAATGGTGATGCTCTCATCTCTATTGACAGAGTCCATGAAACATCCAACATGAGTTCATGTCCAACACAAATGCAGTTTGAAGTCTCCTTACTTCCTTGGAAACCAGCAGCCGAAATGCAGCTACACCGCCAAGGTTTTAAAATAACAGTCACAATTGCAGCTGCGACATCAAGATTTATGGGGTCGTCACCACTGCAATCGCAGCCACATCAGCTGCATTTGTTCATAAACTAGAACACTGACCATAATTTAAAGCCTTGGCCACAACCATGGTTGCAATGCACCATAAACCTCAAAAACAGCAATTTTAAACTAGCATAGGAAACCAAGACCAACTATGTAATCACAATCTAGCCAAAGAGCACCAGCAACATCATCATTCATTACTATAATAAAGTACAATGTGTTTCCAGTCGCTCAAATTTCATTAGTTCGGGTCCATGTATTTTAAGAGCAAAGATTTTTGTTTCACATACTTTTTTTCTAATTGGTGAATTTTGTCTTTTTTATTGAGCTTTGAATACTAGAGGGATTAGTGAAATTAACTTATTAAAATGCGAGGACTGATTATTATTATTTTTTAAAATTTAAGAACTCACTAATTTTAACCGAAAACACATCTTACCCTATAATTTATAACAGTTATAAAATCAACCATTTACTTTCTTCACA
The DNA here is from genome assembly GCF_029865625.1 of Vigna umbellata. NCBI lineage: Eukaryota > Viridiplantae > Streptophyta > Magnoliopsida > Fabales > Fabaceae > Vigna > Vigna umbellata. The sequence goes on along the minus strand of NC_142171.1, from coordinate 25,435,228 downwards.
ATCCACTAACAGAAGAAATGCAATACAACCAAGACCTATGGAGTCTCCACAACCACTATTTCAACCACTTCAGTCCCACTTGTCCAAAATTTTCTATGATATCAAGAACCACAACAAAATCGCAACCTTGACCACAATCTAGAACCTTATTTGCAACTGTGGTCGCAATCCAGTTGCATAAGCCTAAAAAATTGCAATAGCAGTTCTGGTTGCAAACTGCAATTCTAAACCATCATAGGAAACTGAAACCAACTATGCAATTGCAATCAAGTCAAGCAATAACAACTACTTCATCATCACTCACTATTATTGAGGTTTCAAAAAACAGTCCACAGCGTAGTGTCAAGAATTTTGGGCATTCCACAACCTTAATACAACCACATTGGCTACATTTGTCTATAATTTTTTCAAAATTTAAAAGAAGCTCTTAGAGAAGAAATTGAAATAACTTCTATACAAGCTAAAAGTAACTTATACACAAGTTTGAAGCCTATTTGAACAAACTTCTCTGTAAAAACTTCTATGATCGATAAACACTGTTGTGTAAACTGTTATTTTAGTGTGGAGTGATGACAATAATAATTCATTAAATTTATAACACCAATAGTTTACCTTCTTCACCATCCACCACACCTTCTTCATCACCCTCATAATCATCTTCTTCTTCTTCATCTTCATCATCACTTCCCAAGTAATCAGCCCCATACCTCTGGTTCAAATAATCCACCGCATCCTGCGTGAGCACGAGCTTATCCGCGTCCAGAATGTCGAACAAATTCAGCGTCCTCGGCGTGTGCATCTTCAGCGTCCCAATGTTCCTGCTCGACAGCCTCACGTTCTCCGGCACCTCCGTCATCAGGAACATCGCCTTCTCCTTCGGGTCCAGCCCCCACCGCTTCATCGCCGCTATGAACTCTCTCGTCCTCGGCTTTTCCGCGAACTCCGCCGCGAAGTCCTCCACAACGACGGCGCTCGAGGCGGCACTGGCCACCGCGGTGGAGATCGCAAGCCGCTTCTCCTTGCGGTTGATCTTCACGCTCCAGTCGCGAGGCTTGGGCCCGAATATGACGCCTCCACCAGGCCGGAGCGGTGTCCGGTTGGAGCCTCGGCGCGCGCGACCAGTCTTCTTCTGCGGGTAGGGTTTCCGACCGCCGCCGCTGACCTCGGCGCGCGTGAGCGTGGAGGCCGTGCCACGGCGCTTGTTCTGGAGGTCAGTTACGACGGCACGGTGGACTACGGCGCGTGCAGTTGAAGGCGGCGCGGAGCGGAGGTCGAGGAAGGACTCGCCGACCTTCTCGCCGGAGAAATTAAGAACGGGAATGGGAGAAGCCTTGCAGGAGATTGAGAGGGAGGTGGTGGCGGAGGTGAGGGGTAGAATTGGAAAGTTGAATTTGTGAATGTGGAATTGGTGAGAAGAGAGGAAAATGGAGGATGAGGCGAAGGAAAGAGAAGTTGGGGTTGTGGCGGTTGTGAGGAACGCTGAAGCCATTTTCCGGCGAAGACAGAATTTAGAGTGACAGTTTTGCTATTCCTATCCTATCCGTTGTAGATAACATTTGGTGGTGCTCAATGTGGGTGACAAGTAAAAGTTTAGTTCAAAAGCACTTTTTTTTGCCTTTTTTTCTGAATTTAAAAGAAAACTTAATTTGTGAAAATATTAATTTATTTTTATATCATACAATAAAGATATCATTTTCTTAAAATTATTACTCAAATTTATATGTAAATAGAATTACGAGGAGTTTCATGCTAGAAAAATATCCTACATTTAAATATTTTTAGAGTTTTAATGAATTATTGATGTAATTAAAATTTAAAAGTCTTTAATACTACATGGATAAAAATTTCAATAAACACGTATTAGAGAAGAAAATGAAAAGTAAATAAAGGAAAAGAGTTTTTCATAAATTAATTATATAAATATCTACAAAATAGTGCGTTAGAAACTATACTGGTTTAAAAATAGTGATGCTTATTATTCTAACATTAAATTGTTTAATTATAAATAGTTTAGTTATAAACGAGTTTTATTAATTTAAAACACATTATATCTCTATAAATCATTTTTTTAAAGTTTTTTGAGGAGTTATTCTCTACTCATCTGATTAAAAAAGTAAGAATGATCCTGGCAGCGAGCTCTTCAATTTAGACTAATCAGTTTCTTTATTTGAATAAGTTAAGTTTCGATCTTTTTTTTCTTCCTTTATTTCTTCTGTTGCATGTGGGCCTCACTCATTTTGCATATAATGTTTGAGTCTTCTATAAGACTCTTTATTGATCAGTGGTCCTAACGGTATACCTTGATCGTGTTTCTATTGTCTGTACAAATAGAGCTGCTTGAGTTGTGAGAACATAATAGGATTCTTTAGAACGGTGTAGTCTTCAAAAAGGTAAGGGAAGCTAATACTTATGTTTAAATCGAATTAAAGTATGATTGGTGGTTGCTATGATGATGTGATGATTTAATTGTAATTGAGATTATTGTTTTGGTGATGATTATGTTTTGATGAGTGAAATCAGTTGTGTGTTGCTTGATTCTTTGTATGAATCTGTGTTGGATTGAAGTAATTTGGTGAATGATGTTGTTAAGGAATTTATGGTATTATTTTTAGTTGAAATGTTGATGGGAAGTAGGTTAGTAGAATTATAGGTCATTTTGGGGTAAAAAAGAGAGGTTTTGATAGGCGAGTCTTATAAGAAATGGTTTAAAGGGAGAAATGGTGATTTAGGATCTGTTATATGATCATTTGAGACTTGTTTGGGTGGTGAGTTAGTATAAAGATGGTCTAGAAGTGGATGGTAGACAATAGGTTGTGTTTTGAATGACTTTTGGGTGCATATTAGAGGTTATGGAGAGTGAGATCTTGATTCGGAAGGTTTGAGACAAAGGGGAGTGGTTAGGGATTGTCTTTGGGTCATTTATGACTTGATCAAACTCCTAAGTTGATTAATTATGAGTTAAAATGGGTAAAATCAATTTATGGTCTATAAAGTGGTGTTTTAGATGCTTTAATTGGAATTTCATGGTAAAATGAGTTTAAACTTGGTTTAAGTTGGATCATATACACTTGGATAGGTCACGGGAGGTTTTGAATACCAAATGAAAGTGGTAGAAGTTGGTAGAGGTGCATAAGATAAGATAGAGAGGCTAAAGGGGTGCAAATTCTGCAAATTTTGCAAAGTGGCTGAGCGAGAAAACACCTCATTGGGCGAGTATTTGAGAGCTTTGGTAGTGGCTTTTAGGGGTTGGGCGAGCTCCCTCGTTGGGCTGGGGAAGCTCCTTGTTTTTGCTCTCGTTGGGCAAGGGGATCTGTTCACTAGGCAAGCCTGCGCTCGTTGGACGCCATGGTTTTGGCGTTGAACGCCATGATTCTAGCGCTGGGCAAGTGAGTTTGGGTTTTCCTGGTTGTTTCATTGTCTATTCTATGTTGTGTTTGAATTTAAATGGTGTAATATTTTATCTAATACTTAGTAATATGGTTGGAAATACATGATGGTATGTAATTGAGGTTTGCAAGAGTTCTAAGGAGAATTCTTAATGGTTGAATCAAGTGTTGTTATTATAAATGTAAGAAGCTCATATAGGGTTATCCTAACACTCTAATAATCATTCATGCTCAAATAGAGAGAGGTGAGTCATGTCGTGACAGTAGCAAGAAGTCCTAGCCTGTGAGTATTTCTCTTTTTCACAAAGGACGTTTTCACATACTAACCTTGTGTGAGTCAACTGTTCCACCACACAAGTGCAGAACCCATCATAACTCGACATTTATACTACATCTAGATGGTCAAGTCTAGGTTCATGTATGATTATGATGTTTGATTAACTCTCGATGAAATGTGATATCTTAATATACCATGTTGGATTCTATTTATCACTAGCTTACTCTTTTCGTTCTTGTCTATTTATGTGTTTATCTTCTCTTTTGCAATGATCACTTTAATGATGTGAGCTTAAGGGAATGTCAGTGATAAACCGGTGTTAGAAAACATTGGAACTAAGACATAGAATAAGAGGTTTGATAACAAATTTTCTCTCATTCATGTAAATTTTTTTTGTTTAAGTATAAAATTTTGTGGAATGTTACAAATTCTTGAATTAAAAATATTATTTTGAAATAAATTAATATAAGAGAATTTTTTTTCTTTTCTTTTTTAAAAGTGTTTTGGAGAAAGTTATCAGTAAAATATGATTTTGAATGTTAGAAAGATGGTAAAATCAAATATGTAATGTTATAATTAACAGGTTAAGTTTAAGATTTCAAGAATTTTAAAATTAGATCATATGACTCAATGTTTACATTAATGAATTTGTTAAATTTAAAAAAAAAAGTAACGGGAGTATTTTTATATAACCTATCTATAATACGAAGGTTGGACTAGAATTTTAAATATGTTTTAAAGTTTAGTCATTTATACATTTATAAGTTTTATAAAGTTTTTGAAAGGTGTTAAAAAATAGTATGAAAGTCTTACGAAAGAGATGGGGAAGAGAAAAGAGCATGCATAAGTGATAGAAAAAGCATTCAACGTTTATTTATATGAGTTTACTCTAATATGAATTAACCTTAATTCTTCTTTACAATATAAAACTTCAACTAATTATAACTTATTACAAATATTGATTCCTATACTTTTGTCTTACTTAAGTACATAACGACTTTTTTAGTTATCAAATTTTCTCTCTCAAGATTAAGCATAAAGTTTTAGACTTAATATACAAAGTTTCTTTAAACAATATAACAATAAAACTTTCTTAAAATAATATTACAAAAAATATACTATTTATTTCATTATTCTTAACTTCAAGATAGTAAAGGATTTATATTGAATTAAAAAATATACATATTTATTTTTAAAGTTTAAAAAAGTTAAAATATATTAAAATTTGAAACGAAATATAATTTTAAGTTTAAATATAAAAATATACAAACATTTAAAATATATATATATACACTGTGGTTGAATATTATATTAATCTCTTAATTTAAATAATTAATTTAATTTGATGGAAGCGCGTCAACGGTTGCCATCTGTGAATGGTCAAACGCATCCCTCAAATAAAAACCAAACTTAAAAAACAACAAATGCCAATACGACACCGTATTGGCTTCCTTCTTCTGTGGTCCACACGATTTCCATTCAAAAGCACCCAAATCAAACCAAAAACTAAAATTTTCCCTTTTTCATTTCATTCTTCTCAACCCAAACCAACGTTTTTCTTCACCGAATTGGTGCCTTCCGTGGAGCACCGGATCTCCCTCTTCTCCGCCCATAACATTCCATTTTCTGGCGACTTCGCCGCTTTCCCGATATGAATCCCGAATAGTATGTTTCGTTTCCCCCTTCCGATTGCGCTAACAATTTGATCCCTTTTGTTATTGTTTTTCAAGAGGGTGTTTGTGGATGTGCCCAATTTTGTTTGAATGGGTTGGTTTCTGGGTTTCCAAATTTTTGTTTGTTAACCCTAGATTGGATCGATTTTTTCTGTTTGTGGTTGATTTATATTTTTGACAAATATTAGAAATATATGTATCTGCATGTGATTTGAATGAATTGAAAAATAATTGGCCTCGTATGAGATCATGTGATCAAGCGGCTACGATCTCATATATGTCTATGCGTGTAGAAGAATGTCTTGAAAGATGTCAATCTCTTAGACTTAGGAATTAGTCCCTGGCTCTTGATCAGGATACCTGAGCAATAAGAGTGAATTGAAAAAAATTAAATAAAAAATAGATAGGGTGTTTGTATTTTGTAGTGATTTTTTATCAATGAAATGGATTCATGGTTTGAATAACTTGGACTATAATTTTGATATGGAGAGATCATCATGCTATGATTAATCTGGGAGGGGTACTAAAACTATTACAGATTAACTGTTGCCGGATTTGTTCGTAACCTAATGTGCCAGATTTGAAATTAGAATGTAACGATTTTTGTTTGTATTTATATATTTCTTTAACTTTAATTGAAGGAGCAAGTGGTCGATCCTTTGTTGTCTGTGTATGATTTTGTCGTTATGAAATGGTCTTAGTTGATCTTTGAGGTGAGATTTTACGGCTGATTATCGGTCTAATTTAAATGAGAAACTTCATGTGATGCTGTTATTTATGCAGTGACTATCTGTTCAAGCTCCTCCTAATTGGAGACTCTGGTGTTGGTAAATCGTGCCTTCTTCTAAGATTTGCTGTAAGTTATCTACCGTTTGTTTTATCTTATATCGTAGTTTTTTTGTTGTTTCCTTCTACTTGTTTATCACGTTTTTCACCTCCTTATACAGTTTATATTCTCTCTCCTACCCAACAGATTTACATCCTTTGAGTAAACTTATTTGAAATGGACATTAACATCTTAGTTAAAAGTAATTACCCGCATATTCTATGTTCTTGGGTTTGGTTTATTTTGGGTGGGCATTACCTTCAGCCTTTTGGGTTCTTCTCTCTTGCTATTCTCATTGGTCTTTCTAAGTGAAAATGGTGTGCAGTTAAATGGTCTTGTGTGGTTATCTAAAGTACGTGTCATGTGACATTATGTGCGTAAGACTATAACCTTAATGCTTTGTTTTTCATGTTGTTTTGTCTTGGAGACGGTACACGAATGCTCAATACTGTTTTTTAAAATTACTACCTTTAATGTTAATTTCAATGCTGTGCTACAGGATGATTCATACATTGAGAGCTACATAAGCACCATCGGAGTTGATTTTGTGAGTAATATAACACCTTTTTAACTTGAACTCATTTGAGACTGTTGCTCAACTGATCATTACATTTTACTTTGTGCAGAAAATTCGCACTGTTGAGCAGGATGGGAAGACAATTAAACTACAGATTGTATGTATCTGATTGGCTTGATATTACTTTTTTAGTTGCTAATGTTATATTTTGCAGTAAGCTTGGGATATACGTTTAGTCTTTTGATGTGTCTGTTGTTCATTTCTATATTAATTTTGGAGATCCATATTTTTCTAAGATATTGTGTCACTACTCAATATGAGATTCTAAGTCACTGAAAGTCTTGATTATATTGACAGATCTTACTTGGTTTACTATTGTAGTGGGATACTGCAGGACAAGAACGATTCAGGACAATAACTAGTAGCTACTATCGTGGAGCACATGGAATCATTGTGGGTGGTGGTTTTCTTAGCTTAAGATTTTAAACGTAGAATGTTCCCTATCTTTGTGGGGATTTTGTTGCACTCTTCTCTAACTGGTTCCTTTCACAGATTGTTTATGACGTGACAGATGAAGATAGCTTCAATAATGTGAAGCAGTGGCTCAGTGAAATTGACCGCTATGCCAGTGATAATGTTAACAAACTTTTAGTTGGAAACAAGAGTGATCTGACAGCAAATAGAGTTGTATCGTATGACACAGCTAAAGTAAAACCTTGACTTATATCACTTTCTGCTTATAATTGTTGGAATGAAAATGTTCGTGTTCCTGAACATGCACATCTCAACCCACCTTTTGTTTTTCTCCTATTGCAGGAGTTCGCTGATCAAATTGGAATACCTTTCATGGAAACGAGTGCAAAAGATGCTACAAATGTGGAAGATGCTTTCATGGCCATGTCTGCTTCCATCAAGAATAGGTACTGTTCCTGTTCCTATTTATTATATTAAACAATATCACTTAAGCTAGGGTGCACTTCTTTAAGCTTGTTTAATGTTTGTTTATGATATATCTTTTACCGAAACTGCATTTCGTTAGCTATCGAGAGAAGCACTAAAGCAATTGTCTCTTTTTATTCAAAGCACGGATATATAGGACATCTATTTTTTAAAAGTTATAAAGCAGCACATGAAATAATTAAACTTTAGCATCTCAATTTAATCCTGTTTATCTTATTTTCCATGTGCATTTTTTCCATTGACTGTTGATTTGTGAAATTGGAAGTGAAAGACAACATAAAATTCTTCATAATAAATAAAGAACCAACAAAAATTTTCATATTTAGCATCTCAGTTACTTTTTTATCACTTGTGATGGCAATTCACACAGAATTGCTAATCTGCAGTTGGTAAATACAGATGCATACAAAAATAAATAAATAAATGTGCATGAATGATAGTTATTATGTGATTTGTAGCTCTCCAAAGTTCCATTTAAATCCTGAAATGTATGCCATATACTTCTTCCACGTCTAATGTAGTAGGTTAAGTATGACTAAAACACAATTTAACATTTTATTTTCTTGTTCTTGCAACTATTTTTCTGATGGTAACTTTACCCTTGTGCAGAATGGCAAGCCAACCTTCTGCGAACAATGCAAGGCCTCCGACAGTGCAGATCAGAGGGCAACCTGTTGGGCAAAAAGGTGGCTGTTGCTCTTCCTAACCTGATGGTGTTGAGATCCATTTTCTTTGGTCTGCACTTACCTTTTGCATGTAAGGGGTATGTTATTTCACTAAATAGTGGACCAGTGTCACATAATTCGTCCAGTGGTTTGGGAATTGTGGCGTAGGTGATCCCATTCTTTACATATACTCGAATGCTATGCTTGTGCTTAGTACTTGTTAATGATAAAACTTTATTCCTACTTTAGTCTATTTTTATTACCATGGCAATACTAGTATTGTGTCGACTTTGTGATTATATAACATGCATTAGTTTCATAGAACATCAGAAGAAAAGGTTGTGATGTGATCAATTACTGGTTGGCAAACAATAATCATGTGGAACATCAGTTTCACTAGGCTGATTCGGTTTGCTTATTGTTCCTTTTTGGCTTAGCAAATATATAAATAAAATAAATTTAAGTAGTCATAGTAAATATAAAATGCCTTGTTAGATATCAGCATAATGTTTCTTCTGTGGTTTTGTTCAGAGAAGAATGTGAAAGAAAGAAGGGAAAGTAAAATAGAAGAAAGTAGAATGATTTGTTTTAATTAAAATGGAACAAATTATATGTTTTTGGATTGTTTGTTACAAAATGAGATTAAGTTAAATTTTCTTGGAACAAATTATATGCTCTTGGATTGTTTGGTAGAAAAGGAGATTAAGTAAAGTTAAATTTTCTTTCCTTGTTTGATATAATGGACAATGAAAGCAAGGAAAAATGATCATTTATTTACATGGACACATTTACCCTTTGATGAAGTAATAGAATGGGAAAATCAATTTAAGGTAAATACATACTTAGAACATTTTTTTTTACGTAGAAATGATATTTTCTTTTACCATTATAAAATAAAGTGTATATAATAATAACACAAGAATTTGGGTAATCATTATTATGCAACTTGTTATTTTTATTAGTTATTTTATTTTAAAGTTTGAGCATTTTGAGGAGTGAAATTCTTCTCTCGTCACTTTATCGATTAATAAATTTGTATGTGTATTTTAATTTTAAAATTAATGATTTAACTATGTTTTAAGTTTTTCAAAAATTTATAAAATTTCAATTGAATTTCTAGTAAATTTTTATATCTACCTAATATTCAAATTTTTATATTTTTCAAATAAAGTAGTTTAATTTTTTTACATTTTTCAATTAAGGTATATTTAAACAAGAAGATAATTATGTTATGCAATTCATTTTGGATACTCAATATATATTAAAAATACATGAATTTATGAAGTATTTTAAAGTAAATTTTAATGTAATTTAAATTATAGTGATTTCCTTTACACCTTAAAACGGGTCTTCCTTTCTCTTAAATATAGATTGTTTGGGCTAAGTTTTTGTGTGGAATTCCCTCAAGTTAATTTTTATGCTTTTTTTTTCTACGCCTTTTATGAGATAAATTTTTGTTTTATTTTTCGTCCCTCAATGTTTCATTGTTTTTTTTTCACCATTGCTCGTAAGATCAAATTAAGAACCAAACGAGTTTAGTTTGTCAACTTTGCTCAAGATTGGAGATGTTCAAAAAGGTAAAAATGGATTAAAAGGAAGTTTTCTTTAATTTTTTAAAAATTTTGAATTTAATAGTTTGATTCAAATTTCTAACTAAAATCAAAACAAACTCGATTGATGAATTTAAATATGATATTACACGTTTAAAAATAAGATTTAATAGTCTTTTTTGTCTCTAATTTTGCTGAATAATGGTAATTTAGTTTCTTGTTTTAAAAATGTATGAAATTTTCACTTAATAAATTTTGTGTCAACGATCATAAATTTTTTTTCTCACTGCTTTTTTACCGTGTTGTCAGTGCTATCTTTTCTTCTTTTTTTTTTTAATACCAAAAACAAAAGTGTGAGAAAGAAAATAAGTATGAAAGGGTAACCCTCCTTATTAAATAAAAAAATTATCTTTATTTTGTCAAACAAATATCAATTTCGCGAATAAAATTCCTCACAACGACAGTAGCTTATCTTCTACAATTTTCTTCTATGAAATTAATTGTCATAACTCTGTTCAATCAGGTAAGTCTATATCTCCAATACTAATCATAATTCTGTTTTTCATTCACGCATGTGGGATCCTTTGTATTCGAGGTTGCATTTGCTATAATATTAAAAACACAATTTTCTATGATCACTTTTCTGATCTGTGACGGAGTTCGAAGTATCAACATGTATTTGAATTCATTTTTTTTTATAATTCATTGATGGGTTTCTCTCTATCTAAACGTTTCAGAAAGTTATATATTCTAGGCTGTAATACTGAGATTTAGAGGTAATGGATTTTCTTCTTAAATTCAAGCATTGGATTATAATTCAGTGTTAGCTATCTCCCCTTTTCTTTTTCCTTGGTCTGTAATATTAGAAGATTTTTTCTGATTTTTTCTCATCAATTTTAATTTTCGCGTTATCATAACTTGCAGAGAGATTGAGAGTGGGAGAAGTGAGAACAAGGAAAATGAGAATATATATATATATATATATATATATATATATATATATACATATATATAGATTTATATATATAATAGGTTGGTGATGGAAGTTATATAATATGTGGGAGGTTGGGAAAGTAGAAAAGGGTATGAGTTATATATATATAGGAATAGTTTAGTAGGTGAAAAAGTAAACTACCATGGAAAGAAGAAAAGGGAAAAAAAGACCAAAAACTGATAAGAAAGAAAAAGTCTGTTGCAGAGAATCACATGAGAGAGAGAGAGAAAAAGTTAACGATGTTGGTAAGTATTTAACGGAAGAAACAAAGTTGACTCAAAATTTACTAAAGGAAGATTAATTTGACACACTTTTAAAAGGAGGGACCTAATTGAGAAAAATAAGCAAATTTAGGAATAAAAGAGACTATTAAACCTAAAAATAAATAGTAACTAACAAAGTGTATATAGGTATCTTAAATGTTGTTTTATGTATGATTGTTTTATGTATAATGTCAAAACCCTTAATTTCTGTAGAGTAGTGGAAGCCGGGTGGAGGGTGAGGATTTAGAAATTCAGAAAGTGGAAGACAGGTGTGAGCAGCAGATTGGACCGATCTGTTTTTTACGGTAGTATTTAAGTGAAAATTTCAAATCTGGTGCCACTTTCTGCATGCACTCTCTTCCTCAACTTTCTGAACTCTCATTTTCTCCGCCTTCTCTCTAACTTCTCTCTAAATTATCCTTCTTTCTCTACAAATTCTCACGTTATCCTTCATCTGATCATTCATCAGATTGTGTCTGAGATTGGCTGGTAGCAAGAGTCCTCTTTTCAAATCGATCAAGTGGTGGTTTGAGCTGGTAGTCTTTCTATTTTTAAGAAAATCTAAGTTTCTGGCACATGCAAACCAAGTTCTGTTTGCATGTGTTTATCTTCTTCTTTTAAAATTTTGATCACATTTCTGGTCTTGTGCTTGGTCTGTTTTGCCTCAACCAGTGAATCTTAGGTTCTAAGACTTTTGGGTACTTAGCAAATTCTTCATTGGGAGCGTTGCGTTTTGTTACGAGGTAAGGGAAGCTATTTCATTTAATTGTTTGAGTGATGATTCTGTGGTTGTGTGAAAATTGAATGATTTGATGATTTGGTTATGTTGTATGAAATGTTTTGTTTATGAGTTTGGTGATCCTGTATAATTTTGTAGAAGTTTTGCAAAATTATGCAGAAAAGATGAGTGTTCGGTCTTGACCGCTCGGTCATGGTCAGTCAATAATTCATTACTAGAGTTAGATTTTTTTAGAGCCTTACCCGTGTATGGCCGCTCGGTTTTAGGTGAGTGATTGGCATCCTAGTGATTTTTGATTTTGTAATAATGACCAGTCTTATAGGGTTGGGTAGTCTTTTGTTAGTGATCGTTCTTATACTAGTGTTAGATCTCATACTTGTATTAGGCTTAAATGCATTAGGTTATAAGTGGAAAGTAGTTCCTGTACCTAGTTAGGTCATATTGTTTTAACGTTCGGTTTCCTTAAAAGTATTAGGTTTGAGGAATAGTATTTAGGAGTAATATTAAGTGTTCAGACTAAACTGTAAGGGTTTGTTTTAGTTAATATCGTGCATTCTTGTTTTGTGGATATTAAAATACCATTTGGTCCTGATCTGTGACTAGTCATATACCGTTCGGTCTTACACCAAGGGTTCAGTAAATTATAAGGGTTCGGTCTAAGCTCTAGGGTTCGGTTTTGTAATAGTTAGTGAGTTTTCGTTCAGTCATATTCAGGGGTTGTGTTGTTACGTTCGATATTCTTCTCTGAAAGCTTGTTTAGTCTTTAATTATTAATTGCACTATTTGACTCTGATTGCTTGAGATGGTTGTATTGATCTATTGGGTATGAGAAATTATGTTGTTATTTAAATAAGGTATATGTTTATGGTATTGTGAAAGAGAATTCCAAGGAGGAATGTCTCAATGAAATGTGTATTGAAGTGGTAAAATATGAATATGGATAGTGAAACACACGGAGTTCATCATGATATTATGATGATTACCAATTCTCAAGTAGAGATGGGTAATGCATTGTGTGAGAATGGCAAGAGGTCATAGCCCATAGGTTCTTGGGTGAGTTATAACAGACTAACCTCGGGTGGCAGCTGATGGTTTTCCAGTTACTACACCATCCAAGTGCATGAACGGCCTCAAGCTACATATTCATACCCGTATGGTCAAGTTAGGAGTTCGATTTATGCATGTAATATAGTGTCCAATCTGTATATGTATATTTGTATTGGTTTTGGTATGTTATAGTGTTCGAATTTGTATTGTTTGTATTGGAACTAACTATAGATATGTATGCCCAATTAAATTTATCGTAGCTTACCCTTATTTCCTGTTTCGTCCATGTTTCCGTTCGGTTTTCTCTTGCTTTGATCATTCTTTTTGGATATGAGCAGAGGGGGAAGATTGTACGTTGGAACAGGAGTTGGATGACGAAAATCCTACTGAATAGACCATGACCGATCGGTCATGTGAGTAGTATTAGTTTTGGGTGAACCGTTCGGTTATCACTTTAATCATGTAAATAGCCGATCGGTTATGTGTTTAGTTTTGCAGTAGTATAAGAAGTGTTTGTAAAGTTTAAAATTTTATGGTTATTTTGTGATAACGGTAAGTTTAACTTTATTAATGCAGTAACTATTCTATTACATTATTAAATAATGACACCTGTATATAGTTTTGTGCTATATTTTTAGGATGTTACATATAATATTCTTTTACTTATGAAATTATTTTAACAAATTTTTTAATTTAGTTATATAATTATTTAATTTATTCATTAATATGGAAGTTATAATTACGAATTTATAAGAAAACAAATCACATTTCTATTTGATAATTTTCCTGATAAATGTTTAAAGAATATTTGTAATTCTTTCAAAAATATTTAATAATTTTATGATAATAAAATCTATGAAAACTATTAACAGTTTAATCTAACTCTTGTAATAAACTAAAATCAAACTAAACTGCATTAAACCAAGTACACCTCCACTTAAAACTACAATCATAACATACAATGAAAAAGGAAAAATATCCTTTTAACAACTTTTTTTTATAAGGTTTTTACAACGTATGTGATAACTTGTAATTGATTGATTTTAAATATATAAACCAAAAAAACAGTGACCCATTCTATTTTCAAAAAAAAGTTAACTTATTATAGTCCCAAAAAAATACAACCTATAGAAAATAAATCATTTTTTATGAAAAATAATAATTCAATTGGCACAATCAAAAGATCAAATAGGTAATAATCAATATTTTCAATTAGGGAAAAAATAGATCTAATTATATAAATCTAAACCAGACAACTATAAGAGTACAATTTTTTCATCAATTCGGAAAATTTTGCTAACTAATGTCATGTATCCAATATTTAAAGTGATGAATTGTTAGAAAATTCCGAAAATTTCATTACAAATAGAAAAATTATGTTAATAATTCAAAAACTACTTCATCTTTGTAAGAATCAAATTACGTAGAGCACCTTTGAATTTTATTTTTTCCCTTCCATTGTTAAGTCTTGATGATAAATTATTATTCATCTAACCCTAATTTTTGGTTTAAAAAGTAAACCATAAAGCATTTTTGTTTAAATAAAAAATCACGAAGTTAAGCAAATAGACAAAAGTAACAGTTTCAAATTATTTTAAAAGAAACATAAAAACTATATTTTAATCACAAAATACTTCATTTATCTGCCATTATACGAAATGGACAAATATAACATTTCAAGATGGGACACCAATTGAAATAATCCCATTTATTGTTGTTAAAAAGAATACAATAACGTAAATATTCCTAACAAAACATTATGAAATCACAAAATCAACCTAATTGTTCCCTGTACTTACGGATATCTGATTCTGTTTATTTGCAAAACTCTTTAAAAACATACTCAATTTCCTCAAAATACGGTCAACTTTATATGAAGAACGAAAAACATTACTAATAATAAAACCCATTTAAAAACTAACCATCTTTTTCAGGAAGTGTCATTAAAACAAAAAAAAAACTTTAACTCAAATTTAAATCTCTCAACCATTTCATTTTCAATTAAAATTCTATTAACTTTTCATCTAATAAATTCTCAAAATTTAATATTTTCGAATTAAATCTCTATGATTTAAACTTTTTATCTATTAAATTGTTTCAGAGTTGTGAAAAACAACAAATGCAGTTAGTTTTGAAAGAAAAAACATGTGTTGTGCATATAGCAAAGGTTGTGATAGTGAAACCAAAACTGAGAATTCAATCTATAAATAAAAGGAAACTCAACAACATTTATGTCTTATCCGTCACCATATAACCCCCCCCCATAGTCTCCACCGTTGTAAAAACAGTAAAACATAAGAAAAAGGCTACAAGGACAGTGACCGTATGAAGAACAACCTAAATTTACATCTTAAGGCATAGAAGTCAAATAACCTTTCTAATTCAGGAAATCCAATTACCAAGTTTTCTTTTCCTGCTCAACACCAAATCAGAGAACCCAAAATTGACAAAAACGGACAGAGAAATCTCAGAAGGGTTCTGGAAAACCTCACTTGCCACCCAAAGTTGGGAATTGGCCAGGATCCTCAATTGATGGAGCTGCAACATTGCTCCCTGCATTTCCACTGTATCCTCCTCGAGCACCACGACCACGTCCTCTTCCACGACCACTTGTGTTGTAGTACCTTTCCCCTTCAGCTGGCTTCAGAAACTCATTGATGTTCACAGACTAAGATCATCAAAGTCCAACAAACAAAAGTTAGATATTAGCATATGAAATCAAGAGATTGCCTAATACACCAAGACATGAACAAATGGTAAGTCTAACAAAAGAAACAAAAATTAGATGAAAGTAAAAAATATTAGCATATGAAATCAATAGATCGCTTAATAGCCTAATGGACCAAGACATAAGAAAATCTTACAAAGCTAACACAAGTTGAATGAGAGAATGAATAAAACAAAGTACGAGTAAAAATATTGTTCAGATGGATAATAATAATAATAATAATCATAAGGGAACAACTTTATAAACATGCATTGCAACAAAATCTCTAGTGAAACAATGGTGTAAATAACAGAGCTTAGCTATAAAACCAAACATGGCGTGAACAAGGTCATTATAAACATTGAATTTCAACACTATTAAAATGAAGTTGGATGATGGCTATGAAGCTCTTCACTGTAATAACTTGCCAAACTGAGATTACAATTGCAAGAAAAGAAATTAGGAGACAAAAAAATCAGGCTAAATGCTAGACAGCATGCCCAGGTAAAATATATTTTAAATATGTATATATACTACAGGTTTCCAACATAGAAAAACTGTTACAGAAACTTTAACGTTCCTTGGCAACTGCGATCATTTTTCATCACTTTCTGTCATAATCATTACTAAAACAGATGGCATCGTCCAAACAAATCAGTAAACTAAGTACTAGAAGACCTTATCCCTCAAATTTGGTCTTTGAAATGTGAAAGTTGTTAAATTAAAGTCAGTGTTCAATATGCTGCTACTGAAATGGTAAAAAGATATACTACAAGAAACAAATATAATTTGACGAGCTTAATGTAAAGTAATCAGAGACAAACAAAAAGTGTTACAAAGTCACCTTCTTGGATCTCTCCTCCTTCTCCAAAGCATCTTTACGCTTATCCTTTTCAGATCCCTTAAAAAAATTGAAGTACCAAAGTATATCATTAGGCATCATTAATTAATATAAAATGATTCCAAATGTAGGGCAAAATGGGACTAAAAAATCTCACCAATTTAATAAATATCTCATCATTGTCTTTCTTGTTTGACAGTGGCTGCATGGTTGCAAACTCCTTGATATCCACCTTTCTTGTTTCAGTCTTGAGCGCCTGCAGGGCCTTCCTTCTCTCTTCCAGCACTTTCTCATACTCTTCCAGGGTCATCTCCTACACAGTTTAAACTCCATTTAACAATGGATGAACAATAACCTAAAAATATAAATTTCAAATATAACCCACTTAAAGCATAATGCATACAAGCAAGGAAAAAAATGCAATCAAAGCTTAATTTGATTGCAGTGACAGTGAGATGCACAATACAGAACCATAGCTTAATTTGCATGACCTATCACTCATTCATAAGACATTATGTTTGTCTCCTGATCATGAACTGCAGAAAACCTAGAATTTGCAGCAAGAGACTCAAAATAAATCGGGGAAGCTTTAATGGAACTGATTATTTACCTTATCCTCTGGTTCCTTCTCTTCATTTTCAGTAGCAGGACTGTCCTTGTTTCCACCTGCAGCATCTTCCTCACCTACAGGCTTCTCATCACCTAAATTCTTTTCAGTTTCATCCGCCACTTCCTCAGTGACCCTATCGCGTTTAATATCAAAAGAAAGAAATCACCATAAGCGTTCAATTGGATATATATAGAATCGTTTTGAAGAATTTCTTATCAGATCTTCATTCCTATTAACACTGCTTACTGAGCAATTTCATCAGATTGGGTACCCCAGTTTCCACGTCCAGCGCCATCCCGTTTGAATTCATTTCTGCAATTAGATCAATTGATAACATTATATATGTAGAGATAGAGACAGAGAGAAACAGAACTAAAGTAATCAAATATTAGTTATTTATGCATTATAGTGTTACCCTCGTCCAGTCCCACTATGGCGTTCAAAGGCTCTTCTAGGGCGTCCATCATCACCAACTTCACCATTGCTAAAACCTCCACGACGACCACGACCACTGCCACGATAAGGCCCACGTGGTGCACCATAACCACGCCTTTCTGAGGGATTCCCAGCCTCCCCTTCAAAAGATCCTTGGTTAGCAGGGGCAGATGAGTTCTCTTCATTGGAAAAATCACGACCAAAGCCACTGCCACCACCCCGCCCACGTCCATATCCTCGTCCACCTCCTCGGCCACCATAAGAGGTTTCATTTTTTGCCTCCCTCACTATCGGTAAGACAGGAAAAAACCATGGGAAAAGCAACACAGGAATATCATCAATCCAGTGGTTCTTCAGGAATCAAGTTAGCAACAAAAACAAGTTGAAATAAACTTAACACTGAATGAAAGGTCAAATATACTAATACTTGATAATCTAACTACAAAAGATAAATAAACAGGGAATCAACAAGTAAATAAATAATTAAAGAGATTCAGTACATACCAATAAACAAATCTAACTTTTAAAAAGCTTAAAGATTAAGGCTATCAGGGACATATCACATGATCTAAACAAATAGTCAACAACCAAAGCATGTTCAACCACATACGTTAACACACGACAAGTATCATAAAAATCCCCAATAAACTCTCACACGCTACCATACATAACTCCTAAAAAACAAGTAATGATGAAAAATTAATACATTAAATACATTTTATCACAAAATACTAAAAGAACAAAGGTCCATACAAACCACGGGACAGTAACAACAAAATCCAATCTAAAATAAAAGCCACGTCTTTCCTAAAAGAGAACAAATTCATAAAACCCATTTTTCCCTTCAACCTCATTAATTTACCCAATCCAAATAATAAGACAAAAAACAACTTTCAATTACATAACAAAATGTAATGAATAAATGAAGCAAACTAAAATAAATAAATAAAAAGCCGCTTCTTTTCGAAAACTATGAACAGGAAAATCTCCTTATTCCCTTAAACCCCATCGACAAAAGCCACGATTTCATGACCCAAATAAACACAATGAAGAAAAAGCAAAATTCAATTACGATTGAGGAAACAAAGAATGAAAACAGAAACTAAGGCACGAAACTAACCAGCCTGAGTGGGAGGAACTGGCTTGGAAGGCAACTGAGCCGGCTTGCTCTGCTGAGCCACCGCACCAGCGCGGGGTCCAGCCTTGCCCTGCTCTTTCTTCGGCGCCGCGGCGGCCTTCAACTGCTCGGCCGCGATCAACTGCGACGGGTCCTCCGCATCGTCGCCCAATAAATCAAAGGGATTGGCAGTGGCCATTTGGAAAATCAACCCTTCTCAGGAAAACCCCACAAAGCTTACTTCTTTCGACAGCACAGAAAAGGTTTAACTGAAGGAGGGTTCCATGGTTGATTTGAGACAGAAGATGAAGATGAAATGAGAGAATGAAGAGTGAAGAAAGAGAGTGAAAACAAAACCCTAGCCGCAGGGGAAGAGAGAGGGTGAGATGAGAGAGTGACGCTAACCTAATCTCTATCTTCTCAATTTATTTATGCTTCCGAATTTCCTTTCCAGTTTTTTTTTTCTTTTACAACACTTATTCTGCAATTTCCAAATTTTTCGTTTTCTTACTTTGAATAAATTTGTTAATAAATATACGAAGTTACCAATTTGTTATACTAATATATAATGTTATTTATAAAATATGGTTTTATGATAGTAAACAAATGTTATAATATTTATTGATTTTTATATAATATTTTCACTTCATTTGTTAACTTATAAAAATAAAAATACTCTTTTTTTAAATATTAAAATTTTATCATATGTATAATTTTCATAAATTAAAAATCACTTAAAGTAATATATATAAAAGGATTTCTTGTTTTCTAATTTTACTCTTTAAATATTTTTAAAATTAAAATAAAGCTTAAATACTATTTTGGTCTTTATTTTTGTTGATTTTGGTCAATGAGATTCATTTTTTTTAATGTTTAGTGTCATTCTAATTTTGATAATTTATGTTCAATTTTGTCTTTTTTTCATGATATTGTATAAATTGTTATCGGCAAATTGTACACA
Source organism: Vigna umbellata (assembly GCF_029865625.1). Classification (NCBI taxonomy): domain Eukaryota; kingdom Viridiplantae; phylum Streptophyta; class Magnoliopsida; order Fabales; family Fabaceae; genus Vigna; species Vigna umbellata. Next base: position 25,415,660 of record NC_142171.1, on the reverse strand, counting down.
TTAGCCATGTTTGAATAAGTTATTCGATTTTTTTTCTTACATGACCCATTACAATATATATGTTGTCACATTATCATCTTCAACCTCCCAACACATCAGAAACCATAGCCACCATCATCTGTCACCATGCACTTCCATTACACAACATTAGTGACGTGCCATCTTCGTCCAAAACGCATTTTGTATTCATAGAAACTCGTGATTTGTGCACGTTGTATTCATAGAAACCCGTGATTTATTTTACTTGGCTAATTGTGTCCATTAATAGAGGACAATCATATCATCACTCTTATTCTCGTATGTTTACCATAATGGAACAATTGACTCTAAAATGGGGGTTTAATAAAATCTAGAGACTCTTTTTTGCATAATACTAGACCAGAATGTCTAGTTCACAAAGACAATCACACAAACATTTTTATACTAATTCACCCAAATTCATGAGCAACATCTAGTTCTCCTTTCAGCACACAACTTAAGAGGTTCCCTTAATCAAACAAAAAGATTACAACGAGTTCACCAAACTCTCTAGGTTATCTAACACCCCAATTTTTGGAATGTCACGGGTTATTACAAAACCGGTAAAATTCAAAATTTATCATAGCGCAAAAAAGTATTTTTTCAAAAACCTTAACGTTTCAACGTTCATAATTTATTCAAAACATAATAATTCTAAAAACCTTATCCAATTATATTATTTCAAATCATAAAATAACGAAGGAAATAACTCAAATTATATTGTCTTAACTTGTAAAACAAAATAGTTTTAATTGAAATCCCAAATTTGTTTCTCGTCCTCTCTCGAGTCTATCACGTCTCTAAAACATCTATAGCATCATCTGCTCACGTATAACGCATCATACGATCATCGTCGATAATTTCATTCACAAACACAAAGAAAAACACGTATGGGGTAAGTTATCAACAAAACAATCATAACAACAATATGCATATGCAATCGAGTAATCTCACAATTCAACTAAGGATCATGCTTTCCTGCCACACAAGGATAACGTAACCACTATTACCCCCACAAAAGGAAGATTTAATATCTAAACAAACAATACCTATTCGCAGATAAAAATCAGGATTTACTAGGTACAACAAGTAGATTTATCTCTTACTCTCATGCTCATCAACCACACACTCAAGTACACCCTAACACTCACCCATGCTCCAATCTCAACTATAAGTCAAAACTGACCCTAAACATTGTTGGAAAAGCTGACAATAAAGAAATAAAGATCACGAACAAAGGATTTTACAAGGCGTGTAGATCATTGTCCTTAAGGACTTATCCGCGATGTATTGTGCAAGCCCCCCATGATACAATAGGAACTTCTCAGAATTTTCTGAGGATATCAAAACTAGCAAAAATCTCTAAAAAGAATATAAAATAAACCCAAAATATTTTAGGAAGAAGAAAAAAGAAAGAATGAAACTAAGAGAAGAGAGAATGAGAGAAGAGTGGTTTTTGATGATGTATTTTGGAGTAAATGAAGTGCTCTATTTATAGAGCATGATGCAACTGCCTAGCTTCGAAACTTGCGGATCAATCCCACAAGGGATGCTAGTCAAAAACCGTTTCAAGAGAATAAAATAAAAGAACATGAAAATGATGCCTTCACTTGCGGGAAAAGATTTTGTAATCTCTAGCTTTACAGTTTGACCATGCAGTCTTCAAAGTTGTTTTCTCTGATAAAGTTTTGTAATATATAGACTTTTTAATAACAAACACAACCATTAATCTAACTCTCTGATTATCATCACATTTCACAACTCTTCAAGCTTGGTCCACGTTCATTCTTCATCAAAACGGATTGTTTCTAGCTAAAATACTCTGTGATAATCGATTATCACTTACGATAATTGATTATCTTAGTGGTTCCATACAACAAATCACCAAAATTCAACACGTATGAAGGGATAATTGATTATGATCCTAGATAATCGATTATTCCCACGAATAACCACATTCCTATACCAAAACTTAAGGTCCAATCCCTCATGTATTAATCCTAAATCATGTGAAAACATGCTCAAGACATCATACATGCATTCCATCATAGACCATTATAAACACACTCAAACACATACTTTACATCCTTTGATTCATCCAATCCCATCTCTACACATATTATATCTCCAACAAACCCAAAAACACTACACATATTTATCATGCTATCTTTACATCATGAGTTGACATGGTAAAACTCCAATACCATAACTTTGTTCCCCCTTAGCATTAACCATATTATGGAATAACCTAACAAAACCATACATACATTCATAGGGAAACTTCATCATAATATGACATAAATCTTATTCTCATGCATACACAAATCATTTCCCAACAACAACCATAGATAATATCCATATTATTCACACATGCATCAAAACTAGAATTAACCAATCAAGATAATAAAAATACATGACATACAACAACAAACAAACATAGGTAAGCTTCCCCCATACATTGGTCAATCCTAAGGCTTTATCTATAACTCTAAAACACCACCAATCTTCCTTTGCACTAAGGGTTTTTGTTGTTCTTTCTCTTTTCTCCCAAACGTCTCTCTCTCATTTGCTTCTCTCTTTAATGTATAGTTTTCTAGGGTTTCTAAAACACAAATGTCACCCCTTTTTTTCTAGGGTTTCTCTTCAATGTTAGTTCAAAAAATGTTTAAAATATTAAAAAAATGGTTTAAACCCTCATTTGGTCCTCGTATTTGTGTGTCAATCTTAAGTGGGTCATCGTTTTTTTTCGGTCTCAATCGGGTCCATAAACTTGTTAAAATGAGCCAATTAAGCCCTCTCCGTTAACTTATCATTAACGTTGTTTGCCTATGCTGAGTTGTAGTTTGTTTTAGTTAACGAGGCATTGTGTATTATTTTAGATTGGTGTTCTGTTGTGTAATTAGATTGCCACATGTGATGTTGTTAGCCCTAAAACTTAATATTTAAACCAACCCTGATTTCCAAAGTGTTTAACATGTTCAACTCACGAAATGTCTGCTTCATCTTCTTCTTGCAAATGCATGGGTTGAGGTTTTCAACATAGTTCTGCCAGTGGGAGCAAGTTGGGTGTAAAACCTACTTACTTTTGTGGTCGACCTGTAGTCTTCCACGTTGCCAGAACCCCTAAAAACAAGGGCAAAAGATTTTGAGGTTGCCCTAACTTCAAGGTAAGTTTAATGGAAGCATAATTGTGAGTTTTTGTCTGGCAAGGTAGGAGTTTTGATTTCATTAACGAGGGAGTGTGTTTTCTTCTTCCATAGGTTGGGAGTGAAGATTTCGTTGGATGCAACTTCTTTGAGTGGGCAATGAAGAAGTAATTCATTCTCAAAATGTAGTGAATGTAGAAGACAGTAGTGCAAGTGCAAGAAATGAAGAAGTGGGTGGAAGTTTGATGAAGATGGAACAAAGTGTGATGAAGATGGAAGAAAGAGATGTTGAAAAGCTGAAAATAGGTTGTTTGGAGAAAAGTGTAGTTATTTTGGAGAAAAGGATGAAGGTTTTAAGGGGGATGGTGTTTGTTACATTTGTTTGTAATGTAATTGTGATATCAATGTTGATGAAACTAGGTTGATATCAATGTAATTTGATATTTGAAATGTTATTGTCTATTTTATTTATAAAGGTTACTTCTAATGATTTTTAATATTGTCTTATTTGATTTATTTAATTTCATATGAGCAACATAAGTTAAAGAAAGTGCAAACGTAACATCATAAAGCAATGATCAATAAAACCTGATAGCAACTTTGTCTTACTTAGTGCATAACATAATAAAAGAAACCTCATATTACTTCATCAGTACAAATTACAGCAAAAGAAAACCTGATAGCAACTTTGTCTTACTCAGTGCATAACATAACAAAAGAAACCTCATATTACTTCATCAGTACAAATTACAGCAAAAGAAAACCTCATATGTCTTCATCAGTACACATTACACACAAAAAAAAGTGATATTACATTCTTCCTTCATTAGTACAGATTACAAGACATTTAAATATGACTTCATTCATCAGAAGGAGACTCAGCAGACTCTTGAGTAATAGGCACTTCTGTTGGTGGAGGTATTGTGAGTTGTGTTTGTTGAGTAGGTTGGTCAGCAGGCACATCTGTTGTTGGTGGAGGCACATATGGTGTTGTAGGTCGTTGTGGACATGATTTTTTGTTGTGTCCAAGTTCTTTGTAGAGAGCACAGGTTTTTTTGTTCCCACCCTTTCTTAATTCAGTGTCATTCTTCTTCAACTCCCAAGCCTTTAGTCTTCATTTTTTCTTGGGTCTTCCTGGCATTGTCCTCTTCTTTGGGGGTAATACATCTGGATATGAAGTTATGTTCCAGACAAGTTGACCATTAATAGGATAAATGATGGTGTTGTAGGTCTCTTCATAAGTAGACTTCCTAAACCAATGACCAATGTAGTCTTCTGCATTTAAATTCAAGAATTTCATTGCGATTATGGCGTGAGTGCAAGGAATGCCAATAATTAACCACTTTCTACAACTGCACTCCTTGTTTTCAAGATTCACACACTAGTAAAAAGTATGCTTTTTAACTCGCCTAATAGACTTTGGTCTAAGAAAAACCGAAGCCTATCAGAAAGCGGTGGCAATTTTGTAGTTTTGATGAATTTATATGCCTCAGTTCAGTGAGAACCGAAGCATATAGCACATATTACAGTCTATTAACTTAGTTAAAGGTGGAACCGAGGTCTGTGTTTTGGCGTATTGACTCGGTTAGAGGAGAACCAAGACCTATTACCTCTATTACCTCTCGCACATTACCTACTCTCACAACAGAAGCAGAAACGCTTTTACCTACTCTCACAGCAGAAGCAGAAACACTTTTCTTTCCTCTCGCAGCAGAAGCAGAAACAAAAGGGGAATCTCTCTTCTCCCACTTGGCAGCCACGACGTGAGGAGGTTCTTTCCTTCATTGCAGCAGCTTGCGCTCTGGAGGGGAGGCGCGATGGTGGCCGGTGTCGAAAGCGGAGGGGAGGCGCGATGGTGGAGACGAGTACTGCGGCGACGATGATGGGAGGCTCGCTGATCTAAGGCGTTTGGTGGGAGGTTCGTCGATCTAAGAGTTGAACGAATCGCGGTGGTTTCTGTGGAGGCGAGGTGACGACTAGGTCACACCGAGACCGCAGCAAGGCCGTGGTGAGGCCACAGCGAGGTGGCGGCGAGGTCATGGCGAGGTCGCGGCAAGGGCGTCCTGCAGCGGTGGCATTTCTGCGAGAAGGGGAGGCATCAACCTTCATCTTTTCTTCTCTCTGTTCTGGTTTGGCCTTGCAGGAGCCTCTCTTCCCCAAATCGTTCTCAGAGTTGGTGATGACAACCTCCGCAATGCTCATTGCATCAAATCCCATACTTTTTTTTCTGTGTTATTTCGGGAGCGATTTCTGTGTAGTTGTTGTTGGAGTGCTTGCTTATGAGATTTGGTTCTGTATCTTTTGAGATTTGGTTCTGTGAAAGGGAAGGAAAATTCAATAACTTGCTTGGACTGTGGACTGTTTTGCTTGAACTGTGGATTGTTTATTGTTTTGCTTGAACTTGAACTATGGACTGTGCAACGAAGAGGGATAAGTGGACTGTGCAACGAAGAGGGAGAAGTGGACTGTGCATACCCAAAAAAAAACACATTATTGCCTCGGTTATCTAAGAACCGAGGCATAATCTGATCTCGTTTTAACCCAGTTCAGAACCGAGGCATAAAGCCACCCCCTTTTTACCTCGTTCGTATATGCCTCGGTTGCAGAACCGGTGCCTATAAGCAAAATTAACCGGTGCTATTTCCCATTACTGTACTAGTGACAACAAATTGCTCCCCAAATTGTGAAATGTGTAGGACTTCAAATAATTGATGTGATGACCATTTGTCATGAATACAAAATGACAACACAAATTAATGATGAACAAGCTCTTCTTAATGATGAACACAAATTAATTGTAGGTTGAAAGTTACCTTGGTAACCAATATCTGGTTAACCATGACTGGTTTTGAAATCTGTTCAGAACCTTAGGGCACACAGAACCTTGATATAATGTCATCTTTGTCCTGTTTGTAGCCCATCTCTTCATGATGTAAACCCTAATGTCTTCTAACATAGTGATAATTGGCTTACACCTAGTACGACCTAGCACACTGTTGAAACCCTCACACATGTTGTTGACAAGAGTGTCAGATTGTGATCTAGGGGTGAATTTAGATCTTGACCAAAACTTGGGAGATTTAAATGTCAGTAAATATAACTGTCAAAGTAAATATAACAATAAAATAACAATAACGTTTGGAGATAAGTGAATACATACCTAGGTGGAATTGCAATCAAGTATTTAAATGCCTCTACATTGATCTCTTTAATTTTCCTCATTTCAGCCTTCCATAGTTGTGGATATATGGTTGTTGCTGCCCTCCACATCAGACGTTTAAGGTCTTTTCTAGGATATTTCTTTCTGAAGTTAGAATACAAATGTCTAACACAAAATCTTTGCTCTACCCTAGGTAGAAGATCTTGAATAGTTGGCAGAAGACCCTACATTTTAAAATACTGAAGTCAGCTGAGTTATTTCTGAAGTAGATTGTAATTAACATTTCTTTTCAATTACTGACCTTTTGTTGGTCTGAAATAAATGTACATGCTCCACAAACAGCTTCCCCACCAAGGTTTGCAATGAGAAGCTCCAAGAACCAAGTCCACGAGTCTTTGTTTTCTACCTCAACAATAGCATATGCAATGGACATAATTTGTTCATTTTCATCTCTTCCAACTGTTGTTAGTAACTCCCCTCCATACTTGCCTTTCAAAAAGCATCCATCCAACCCAATGATGGGTCTACAACTAATGAAGTTATTTTTGCATGCTTTCAAGCATACATAAATTTTATTGAATATACACTCATCATTACTATTTTCAACCTATATTTTGACTGTTGAACCTGGATTTGCTCTAAGAAGCTCATGACCATAATCATAGATTCTTCTATATTGTTCATTGAATGACTCATCAATATTATCTTTTGCCATGGCTCTTGTCCTAAAAGCCATATTTCTAGAGATTCCTACATTCCATTTCCTACTTACTTTGTCCCTAATGTCCATGACCTTCATATTAGGGTTCTCTCTGACAGATTTTTCCATCTTTTGACTCAACCACTTAGAAGTCATCAACTTCACATTAAAATTTGTACTACAGCTGTGATCATCAATCACTTTTCTTAGCTACCGTGACTTCACACCAGACTTATAGGCACAATAAGCATACCATTTGCATTTCCCCATGCCCTCACAAACATTTTATAGCAACCCTCTTCTTGTCATTCTTCATGAATTTCAAATTACTACCATTACTCAGTGCATAAGTCCTAATGGCCTCTGTGAATTCCTTTTTCTCAGTGAAATAGGTTCCTACTTCCCATTTATAATCCGTCAAACTTTTAGGCATGCTAAATGTGGGAAACAAAGTTCTATGAATGGAATCATCATCCTCGTCACTATCTGGACCACTATCCAACTCATCTGACACCCACTCAATGTCAGACAAGCCACGAACATCATGCATGGATTCATTATCAGTTGTCCTTAAAGACTCACCTACTGGACTGAAAGGTTGTTCTTCCCTCACATTTCCTTTCGAAGTACCTATGTCACACTCAATGGTGACATCAACTAGACTTTCTTCACTCACAAACTCATCTACATCTTCATCCTGACCATCATCTCCAGCCTCAGCCTCATCCTTAGCCTCATCCTCAACCTCATCCTCAACCTCATCCTCAGCCTCATCCTCAACCTCATCTACATGATCATCCTCATTCTCATCCTCTTCTACATCTTCTAGCTCAAAATCATTTGCATCATGTACCTCAACCTCCTCTACATCATTTACTTCACCATCCTCAACATGTTCAATCTGTTTAACAACTTCACTCTCACCCTGCTCCATTTCTATTCCAACTTCAACCTCACCCTCACAGTGACCCTCCTCCATTTCTGTTCCAACTTCAACCTGACTCGCATCCTCACCCTCAACCTTACCCTCAACCTGACCCTCATCCTCACCGTGAACCTCACCCTCAACCTCACCCTCAGCCTCACCCTCCACTTGTCTTGCAACATCACCTTCATCATTAACATCACCATCAACCCAATCAATCATTTCTATTATTTGTGGTTCCATGGTATTATGAACCACGTACAAATGAACTTCATCATTTAACCTTGCAATATTCAGCATATGCATAGCACCCTTATCATCAGTCAACAATTCTAACCTATCTGGCACCACTGATTGACCTCCTAAACTGTACCAAAGTTCTTTTATGTTTATATAACCTAAGTCTTTCATTGAAGCTAATATTCCAAAATAGCACCACAGGTCTGGATCACAAGACCATTCTGCTATCTTGCCATCAAATTTTAAATTTCCATTGTCATCACTAACAAAATGCCCGAAATGATGGACACAACTTTAATACGTTCAGCCATGCAATATTTATTATGTTTGAAGCACAAGCTTTTAAGACCTGTACATTTGGGGGATATTATGATTTCACTCTTTACTAACTAAGCAAACAGTTAAACATCAAGGGGACAGGGGAACAAACTAACATCCCCACTAAGGAAACACTCCGACAGAAAAGGTGACCACTACTTCTAAACAATTGATAAATGCAATTTTGAGACCACAACACTGTACACATTTCAACATACAGTAACATACCAAAATCGGGACTCGTCACAGAATAACAGTACCAAACCAATTATAACCTAAACGCTAAAAGATAGCAAAATCGGGACCACAACGCAACACATTCGGGACCACAACAACGCATAAACATAGCAAAATAACTACATATTCGTAAAGGCGAAAAGATATGAAACTAACCTTAACTAGCCTCCACTTTCAATTCGATTCGTCCACCCCCACGCGATTCCTTTTCGTCTTTGCAAATTCTCCCGAGCCCTAATTCTCACACTCACTCACCACATCAAAATCCATAACTCATGAAATCCCTAATTCCCTTTTAAGCTTTTCTGTTTCAGTTAAAAAAACCCAATAAAAATAACTAATTCCCTCATTCCCTACCACGTATATACATTTTTTCAAACAACTAATATCTGCGTATTTAAATCATTATAACTGAACTCATTTTCTGTACATCACGTAATCACAGGCAAACGACGTTACTGCTAAATTAACAGAGAGGACTTAATTGAAACAAGTTTATGGACCCGATTGAGACTGAAAAAAGAAACGATGACCCACTTGAGATTGACACACAAATATGAGGACCAAACGAGAGTTTAAACCTAAATAAATTTAACAAAATTTAGTTAAAATAGTTATAATAATTACATTTATGCCAATGTCGCGGTTGCTTGCCTCTTGATTTTAATGCAATCCTAAATATTTTTAAATACGTACTACTATCCATATCATCATATAAAAAATTTATACACTTTAAAAAAAATTCAATATATATTTTAATTAGATAATTTCACCTCTAAAAATTATAAAAAAACTTCTTTATTTAATAAAATAAGTAATTAAACTTCTCCATACACCACAATAAGTAAATAACTTCACTTTAAAATAACCATTACATACATTTTTTAGTACCATTCTCACAAATTAAATATATTTTAAATTGTATTGTTTAGATGTTTTCTAATACTACTTTTACAAAATTATATATATTTTGAAAACTTTATTGATAAAAATGTGAAGACTTGCTCTACGTATTTTTGCAAGTACCAATAAAAAGTAATAAACACAAAATTGATGTACAATTAAAAAGATATATTCGAGTATTAAAAAAAGTACATTGTCTTTTATTACATCTATGAAGAAGAATATTACACATCCGTCATACGATAGACTGCTACAGAAATTTACAGACTCATGGATTGAAAGAAACTGTTAAACCAGTGTGTCAAAATTCGACCAGAAAAAGCAAGAGGGCGAAAAAAATAGATAAAGCCTAATTGCTGAAGCACTTTTCGAGCCTAAAAAATAATATGGTCTTCCTGAGAAAGAAATAATCTTCTTACCAATCCTTAAAATCCAGGTAGAACAGTGAGGTCTGCTATTCCTTTAGGAAGATCAGCAATTCCTTTTAGCAAAGTTAACCTGTTTACTCTGATCTTGTCATCGTCCTATGATTCACCAGAAAGAAAATTATACTATTTATATTATGGTTATGGAACTCAAACTGCAGAACATACATGATAGAGTTTACAGTTCAAAGCACAAAGAAACTACAAGATAAATCCTAATTTTATACCATGAATAACTTTTGACAGAAAAGCTCTGCAATATCATGCCCTAATATTTCTGAACAAATTTTATTCCTGGACTTATTTCCTCTTTATCAGCTTTGTAATCAGTCTTGATCGTTCAATTCACATCGAAAATTATTAAAGTGCTTTTATTAAGGGTCGCCACAAATATATTAACGCCTGATATGGAATTATACAAGTACAGCAAGATTAACGTACCACCATTACAAAGACATTATTGAAGAAATCCTCAAGTGGCTGTATCAACTGACATGAAGTTTCTACAAAATCATCTATGTCAAGACCTGTATAAAGAAAAATAAGTATCATAATCATAATAAAGAAAATGAAAAAGAAATTCAGAAATGTGTAAAAGTGTTGGAAGTTCCACATCGACTAGAGATAAGGCCAAATTATAATATATAAGTGAGGTGCAAACCTCACCCTATAAGCCGGTTTTGTGGGGTTGAGTTAGGCTTAAACTCACCTTCTAATATGGTATCAGAGCCATGGTTAGTGCCTATCCTAGCGAGTTCTAAGTGAACATTCTATTCTTCTATTCCACCCGCTATTGGGCCGTTATCGGACCACCCAATTTCTACTATCACGCACGAGATGTCTATACCTCGGCGTGAAGGGGGTGTGTTGGAAGTCCCACATCGACTAGAGATAAGGCCAAATTATAATATATAAATGAGGTGCAAACCTCACCCTACAAGCCGGTTTTGTGGGGTTGAGTTAGGCTTAAAAACCCACTTTCTAATATGGTATCAGAGCCATGGTTAGTGCCTATCCTAGCGAGTTCTAAGTGGGCATTCTATTCTTCTATTCCACCCGCTATCGGGCCATTATTGGACCACCCAATTTTTACTATCACGCACGAGATGTCTATACCTCGGCGTGAAGGGGGTGTGTTGGAAGTTAAAAAGCGCACAATATATCAGTAATTCAGAATTTCAGAAATTAATTATATTAGATCTAGTGCCAAATTAAAAGAAAATTATATTAAGTAGATAAAATAAAAGCTAACACTATATCAGTAGATAATATCAACTATAAACGCAAAAATTGCGGGGCATAATGAAAAAAAATACCAGGATGGATACTCTTTTTAACAGACAAAAACGTGTTCCATAAAACTCTCTCTTCATTTGTCACAAAAGCAGCCTCATCCACCTAATCATGTAAGTTTAAGAATCAAGAGAAGATAAATGTCAAAATAATGGACATAGTTGAAGAGAAACGCAGAAACTACTCATAAATAAATGGTTTATGGGAGAAATATGTTTATAACCCCTATTTCTGTACTTATTTTCTCTTTTATACTATTTCTAAGAAGGTTGTATATAGTTAGGTTTGTATCGTGTAGCGATGCCATAGCATTCTTTCGTTTGATTACAAAAAAAGATAACACAATAATAAAAGAATGATGTGAAATTTAATATACATGATCGTTAAGATAATATCATGAACTCAACTGTTAGATTAATGACATTTACCTTCAATAAAATGTTATTTAAGTAATTTTTACAGCTAGTGTAACGGATAATGGGCCACACACGAACATGCGCCCTCCCCTCTTCCCGTCCCCCACAAATGGTACTTTTCAGATCTTACCAACGAAATTTAACCACAATTCTTTCTCTTTCAGTTCTTAAATTTATTTTTTTAATCTGGTGGCTTTTATGTTATGCTTAACTCAAATTCGACAGTAATTTGGTTACCCCCTGTATGTTTACAATAAAATAAGAAAGATGCATACCTCCGCATGAAGTTCAACTTCCTTCCCACGGACAATTCTAGTTGGCCGGGAGTATGCTTCAACAACTTTAGGAAAAAGGTTCCCACTTGACAATTTTTCCATCTAAAACAACATTGTAAACAATCAGGAGTACATAATTACTATTCAAAAGTACTAAAGACTTGTGGTTATCACATCATTTAGCAAACCTAATATTTCCCATATTTGAGAAACACGTGACTACTCATATTACAGTCAAATTTGGTCCTCAATTCCACATATGAACAGTTAATTTTCTATATAAATTGTAATTTGCATCCCTGCCAACTGGAACATTGAAATGCTAAACCAAGAATCTAAGACATGTCTAAAGGTCTGTTCGGAGGAAAGAATTTGAATTGTGGTTTAGATAATTCTAATTTCAATTCCAATTCTGTATAATTAAGAGTATTAATTCTTTATACTTGGAACAAAGAATTGAGATATGGAATTCCATATTTGAGCTGAATTAAAATTCTATTATTTGAATAGTTTAACTAGAATATCTAAAATTTAAAGTAATACGTGTGTGTGTGTATAAAATAAAATAATAGAACATTTTGGTTCTAATAATTATGAACAAGGAAGACATTCAGAAGTGTGAACTACAGAGGGATAAAACTTATAATTCAGACTACGAAATTACGGGCAGAGTTGATCGAGTACAAATTAAGATACTAGGACAAAGCTGATTAAGCATAGATTAAGATACCAGGACTATGGAAAATCAATTTTGTTTTATACCAAAAGTCTACAACAGAAGTTATTTATCTTGAACAGGGACTGGTGAAATTATACCAAACCAAAGAAAGAGATCTACACGTTTTCTATTGGCTTAGAAACAACTTACAGTTGAGTGTCAAGTAAAGTGTCATGGAAGACTTTGAAAAAATAAAAGTGTTCGTGTGACTTATATCTAGACTATACAATAGTCTAGATATATCAAGCATGTATTGTAATACATGCTTGACAGAAATAACTACTAGAGAAAAAAAATGTCGGAAGTGAGACTAAGGACTTTCCTACAACATAGGACTCATTAATCTAGTCCTGGATGTGCTTACAAAGAGCATACAAAAGATGATCCCTAATTGCTTGCATTTTTGCATTCGAAATCATTTAGATTGAGGAATCAAGGAAAGAGATTAACTCTAAACTTGAAACTTTCAAGACAGACTTTGAAATCAATTGAGCACACATCAATGCAATATCAAATATGGAGTAAAATGAAAGAGGGATACTTACTTTATATGCTGATTTTGCTGCAAGACAGGGAAAATTTGCTCTTTCAACAAGGATTGACCGCACAAACTCTGCATTCACCCCCTTGTCAACCTATTACCAAAATATTCTTAGAATGTGGATTTAGGTCTAACTCTATTTCAAAAACCCACTAATAAGGTGAGATTTACACCCGCTTATATACTGTAATTTAATCATATTTATAGTCGATGAGGGACCTCTCTAACACATCAATTCATGAAACATTCTGAGCATGGGACTAGATATTTGTGAGAGGCCTCGAGTGATATAAGTTCTAACAAACCTTGTTAGAATAGGATCTGTTACTATCTTAGAAAGCGGATTTAGAACTTAACCTCATAAAGTTAACTTATAAGGTAAGGTTTGTATTCACACATGAGACCAAACATTGAATATGTAAAAGAGAAGGGGAATTATTTTAGTGGTGACAACCACACCAATCACATTCTCATCACCTCTATTTGTAACAATCAAACTCCTTAAGTAAGAAGATTCTAAAGATAACTTCTTTTAACCACTCTTGAGATGTTGAGGATATTTTTATCCTAATACCCGGCTATTTACAACTTACTTATATATATGATATAATTTGACTATATTTCTAGTCATTGTTAATCTCTAATTTGTAGCAACATGTTAAAACTCATGAGACCATTACAAAGCATTATGCACAAATACAACAAGACTACGACATGTTCTACATTCAAATATATCATTGAATAATATCTGCTGAGCAAAACATCAGTTTTCGACTATAGTAATGATACAGTTAGGATCCAGTAACATGGTATAGAACTTGAGTCCCACATTAGAATTTTTGGATACTAGTGTTTGGCAAGATGTTATGATCCAATAGAAAGAAATGGGACTTAGTCCAACATTGGAAGCGTGGATTTTTGTGTGGCGTTTATAAGGTGTTGGGCTTGCCAACTACAGTGACTAGCTTTTGTAGTGTGGTTATCCCAAGAAAGAAAGAATATACCAAGCGGTCATTAATTAAATTTTTTATCTGCAAGACTGCAATAAAGATTCATTTCAAAACCTCCTATAACCGGTGCTAATGATTCTCTCTCCCTAATCCGTACAATCATCGACATGCATAAGCTCCAACACATTGATACTTAATATAAATATCTAGTAACTGGTTTATGTGTAAAGTCCTTGCTGTTTTAAATGAGAAGCAATTAATGAGTAAATATGAATTAGATTTTATACAAGACATTTTCTTCTCCCAAAAAAAAAAATCAAAATCAAACCATTTGCACCCTCCTCTTCCCAGGCATACTTTATTTTGCTAAGAGAAATGTGAAAAACAACTGAAGTTAATTTGGCCATAAAGAAGCAAATAAAAATACTTACGGTAAAAGATAACGGTATGAAAAGTTTAATTGTAGTAAAGAAAAGGACCAAATATTATGATCATAATACCTACCAGAAATTGCTCCAATCTTCGTGTAACAAAGTGAAGTACCTAAAGAAAGAGAAAACTGTCTCATGAGATTTCAATCACAAGAAGCAACAGAAATTGAATTTATGAAATACTCTCATCTTACGTCATCGATTACACGAGGATCTACTTTAATGGGCTGGACTTCTGCAGCAAGTTCCAGGGCCTTTTTAAAATCTAGATTTTTATTCTTTTCCACCAATAGTTGCACCTGGAGTATAAAGTGCATCTCTGAGTCCAAGGAATTGTGTTTATAGATTTTCTGCTTAAGCTTTTAGCAGGAGGGATGGAGGGGGCAGAAGGGGAGTGTCGATATAAAAGGAAATACTTTAAGTCTTTAACAAATATTAGACAGATCAAATGTATGTTATACTTACAAGACCATATGAAATTCTTCGCAGACCAAATGGATCATTTGTGGAACTAGGTTGACAACCAGCAGAAAATAAACCTACCAGGCTATCTAATCTGCAGAAAACTATCATATCTCATAAGATTCAGATCTATGTTGTCAATATCATTTGGACATATTCCACTATAACATGCACCATAAACTGATTTCACATTGCAATGAAGAACATTCAATAGTAAAAATAAGAACACCAAGGAATTAGCAGAAACAGGACTCCCTAAAGTATAGGACAGTTTTGTTGATTCTTTTGTCAATGTTATAGTCAAGATAAAGGAAAATTCTATTGTTGAAGTTATTAGGATATTTTAGAATAAATCAATTCTAGAAACTTTAGAATAGACAAGCTTTTTACTGATCTTATTCTTATCCTTACTTTTCTTTGTAATCTTTCCCATAGTATTTTTGTTTTGTTTTGAATAGTAATCTGATTGGTCAGCACATATCTAAAAATTCTTCCAATTAAAATCACTGTAAATTTGAATTATCACTAAAATGAACAGGCAAGAGATTTAAATTCTGGCGTCAGCTCCACCTATCAGCAATTGCCAAAACTATGCCGGCATCACTTTCAGGAAGCGTGTCCCCAGAAAATCTAGGAAGCGTGATCTCAAACAAGGCCTCTGCAATCTGCAAGATGATAAGTGACAAGGAAAAGAAAAATTATGAGAGTACCAATCAAACATGATGCAATGAAGTTTTAAATATTGCAGTGGTAAATCATGACATTTCAGATAACCAAATACGGCAGAACAAAGTTAAACAACCTGCTCTGAGTATCCATCTCTAAGGGCATAGTGGCGGCCCATAATTCCCGCAAGTGAGGTAAATTCAGTGACAACTGCAGTAGAAAGATCAGACATTGCAAGAGAGGCAGCATCACGGATAATATCTTGCACATCTTCACTCATATCTAGGATGCAACTTAGTTCAGCAACCATGTTTTCAACCCGAGTCATCTTATCAAGCATGGTCCCAAGCTTCTCCTGTTTCACCGTGTTATTCAAACAAGCAAGATGAGAGAGGTTAAGAGATATATTTTCAACAACTTTCACATAAAACTATTATTGTCTTATTTCCTGACTTTCCCTTAATTCCTTCTCATTATTAACAGTGAATCAATATTTGACCTGATTTAGAAAAAAACATGAGTAACGGAAAATGATAAATGCCTATTTATTTAATTTTCAAATAAGAAGAATTATTTTATATATATTTTGGTTAGTATGAGATTTACTTACAAGCACTTCAATAAAAGTTTAATTTGTAACTTACATGAAATAGAATGTTTTTCAGTTGTTTTCGGAACTCTGTAAACCTCTTACGAGTGTCCATCTCATAAAAGAACTTTGCATCTTCATAGCGAGCCCTACAAATATAATCAAAACAGATTTTGATGTGCCTTCTCCATTAAAGATAAAACATGAAATGTGCACATTACATTGTTCAAATACGTTAATTTTATTCTTAGTAATTGAAGAAATAGTATCAAGGCAAGTCTTGAATGGGCATGACAGTAGAGGCTATATCTCATTATATTCTACAGACTATTCCAGAATCAGAAACTTTTAAGTTGAAACACATGAAAAGTTTCATGTATCATCTCTATTGTGCCCTGTCACAGCACCACATTAGCCTTTTGGGCTTGGAGAGTAGAATGTAGATTACAGACAAGCCAGCCTACCTTCTGCTAAGTCATTAAATTTGGTAGGAAGAATGGGGAGTGGTAAGGACTGAACTATCCTAAGAGCCAATATCACATTGTTTGAGAGGTCCCAATATCGTGTCAAAAAGCCAACTATCATAAGAGCTTAAGCTGTTGAGAGAAATGCAAATGAATGGCTTTACAATACAACAACAAAACAATTCAAATAAACAGAAAAAAACAATATTGTGTAACTTTTGATAAAGGCTTACTCCAATACCATTTTGTTCGCATGTATCACAGCCTCATTTCAAATAGTATGGTTGCTTGTTCTCACAATAAATGTTTGAAGTTCACTAAAGATATAAAATTATTCAAAGGTCAATTAATAGCTTAAACTTTATGGATTGGTTGGTCCTTAACTGTTGAGAAGTCCCACATCGCCTACCTCAATTCTTGGAGTGAAACTTATGTGTGTGTGTGTGTGTGTGTGTGTATATATATATATATATATATATATATATATATATATATATATATATATATGTTGGACAAGTCTACTTAATGTCAGTCAGTTTTAAGTAGAAATATAGCATGGTATCAAAGCCTCTTAACTCATCTTGATAGTTGTCTATTTTGATAGGCCAGCTTTGTTTGGTAGGCATCTGTGGATGAGTGGTGCTGGAAAGTCCCACATCATTTGTGTTGTAATTTGAGATAATATCTTTAGAATCTTCCTAATTAGAGGAAATAGATATATAATCTTTTATTTTATTTTACTTTCCTACTTTCCCTTTTTAGGAGAATTAGATTATTACAAATAGAGAGTATCAAAATGTACTTTTTATGATTGAGAATAATAAATCAGTCTTATTTTCCACTTGGTATTAGAGCTTGTCTGATCTACTTCCGCTGTCTTTGTTGTCCGCCGGTGGCCCCCTAAAAATCTCTTTTTTAACCAGTACCTTTGTACCTTCAATGGACAGTCCTACTCCAGTTTCCGTAGCCAAGTTTATGCTTATGATCCTTAGATCAATTGAGTGTCTTTCACAAGAGCCACCTAGAATCTTCATGACTAACAACAAATTGGTTTCCTCTTATAACAGCTAAAGAAGTTGTTCTTCCATACTTTGGCCCAGTAAAATTAGAATGGGTCCTTCTCTAATGCCCAAACGTTGGCATTCTCATTGGCTTCCATTCATATGCACCCAGAATCAAAGAGACCTAAAGTCTTCTGGGAACCCTAGAAAGGCAACTGCCTCCACTGAACCAGCCGTCGCCAGCCGCAACCCAATTGATCTCCACTGTCAATCACTGCCTGCCACCGCCGGCACCGTCCGCCGCCGGCCACCGTCGCAGTTTCGACAGGTGACCAGCGGATCTGGATCGTCTCTTCGAGCGCGACCTAACCCTGGTGGTCGACGTCTCAGACTCCTCTGCACGCGCCTCTTCTCTCCGTCAGATCTCGTGTGCGTGTTTGTCACGCGCCGCTGTCCCGGTGTCGAAATCACACCGCGACGCTTCCGGTCGACTCGCCGGACCTCCTCCTCTCTGTTATGACCCTCCATAGCTGCCATTGCTACCATCATTGTTGCAAGTGTGATGTCCACGTTGGCCTGTGGCATGAAGGGGAGTCTATTTCTGTAGCTGTAATGTTTCAGTCAAGAATTCATCAGCCTTGTTAGCGGGTAGCTATAATGAAGGGGAGTTTATTTCTCTTTGTTCCGCGAAACCCTAGGTCGTATTTTAGATCTATTTTCGTCTCTCCTTTCTGATCCTCTTAATTCGTCTTCGATTAGCGATTAAGGATGGTATCGAAAGAAGGCCGTTGCCTCTGCCGTCGACGCTGTCGTTGCTCGCTACACGCTTCTGCATCGCCAGGCCTCCCTCTCGTTTCTGTGTTCTGGTTTGGTGCATGCGTTCTGGTTTATGCCTCCACCAAATGACCAGGACCTTTCCTCCCCCTATCACCAATGGGTTCTCACTTCGTTTATGTTTCTCAAGCAACAGTGCTTCGTTCCGCTGCAAAAAACATAGTCGGCGTAGCGGCAGTTAGCCGTTGGCGCAATCAGTCGCCATCACCGCAGTCAGTTGTTGTAAACTCTGCAGTTTGTCACTGTTGCCTCCATAAGTTGCCGTATTTTCTTTGGTCAAGATTGAGAGTGTCTTGTGAAGTGTACTAGTCGTCGTTCTCGTTGTTTGCCGTGAGGGGAAATATTTTTCAGCCCCTGCAGAAAACTTTCTTTTTGGGCTAGAGTTTAGCCCGTACTTCTTCTGATACAGTGTTAAGTATCACCTTTTTGGAGTAGTCCAGCACAGAACTTTGGACCTCCAACCTGTCTTTAGCCTTTTGATGCCATCATAAGTCCCAATCTTTGGTGTTTTTTTGGTTTCTGCCAATGCTTTGTTATAACAGCTCACTGAGAGTTGTTCTATGAGACCGCCCGCTGATTTGGCTCGTTCGATGTTAGGGGTTTCAGATTTGTCTCCAAGTACGGATCAGTTCTCACCAGTTCTTCCACCTTCACGTTCTGTCATTGACGTGCATATGTCGTTCCATCGTGAGGGGAAGAAAAGTTTCAGCCGTCGCAGGGTAGTTAGTCCCTGAAGGTTTGTTGCTGTTTCAGCCGCTGTAGGGTGGTTAAGTCCTTATAGGTCTGTTGCTGGTAGCCACTGCAGACAGTTCAGTTCCTACAGGTTTGTTGCTGTTCAGGGCAGTTAAGTCCCTAAAGGTTCATTGTTGTTAGGGCAGTTAAGTCCCTTAAGGTTTGTTCAGGGTGGTTAAAGTCCCTACAGGTTTGTGGCTGTTAGCCTTTTAGTGTCGCTGCAGGGTAGTGTAATCCCTGCAGGTCTGTTGCTGTTTAGGGCAGTGAAGTCTCTGAAGGTTTGTTGCTGTTTAGGGTAGTTAAGTCCCTACAGTTTGTTGTTGTTCGCTACTGGAGGCCCTTCATCTGTTCTTGTTGTTTGTTGTTGTTTGCTGCTGCAAGTCATCATCCATTTTTTATGGAAATCTCCCTCGTCCATTGCTGTCCAAGTTGAAATTTCATGGTGCTAGTTCGCCCTCGTCCATTGCTGTCCAAGTTGAAGTTTCATGGTGCTAGTTCATCCTCGTCCATTACTGTCAAATTTGGTTTATTGACGTTCTCTACAATTGAGTTTGACTATTTCAAGCTTGGTTCATACAATCTTGTGTGATCCAGCTTGAGGGGAAATGTTGTAATTTGAGATAATATCTTTAGAATCTTTCTAATTAGAGGAAATAGATATATAATCTTTTATTTTATTTTACTTTCCTAGTTTCCCTATTTCCCTTTTTAGGAGAATTAGATTATTACAAATAAAGAGTATCAGAATGTATTTTTTATGATTGAGAATAATAAATCAGTCTTATTTTCCACTATTTGCCTCAATTCTCGGAGTTTGGATTATATCTGTTGGATAACCTCCTCTAATGCTAATTGGTTTTAAGATGAAATTTACCATTTAAGGGTATTAGATCTTTGAGTCAAGTAGTCAAGAGTTGCTTCCATTCTTCTAAATGAAGTTAATTTCAGCACAAACTAGAGTGGAATTCTGTATTTTCTCAGCTTCACGCCTAAGGAGCACTGTGCTAGAAAGATAAAACCATTAATGTATCTTTACTGTTAGCTTAAACAGTAAGGAGAGTTTGCCCTTGACAAAAGCCATCTAATACAACCAAAAACTAATAAATGTTTGATAACTCGTCAAGGACACCAAACCCAGGAGGGGCCTGAGCACCTCTTTTTCAATAAAATATATATGACACGATAAGTTGAGATAAGAACACCTGAGCACAGCTTCATTTCCTTTCCTCACAGTAGTCTCATCAATTGCTCCATTTGCAACCTGAGAAAATACCATTTCATTTAATAAATAAAAATTTCAAAACATGAAGCTACTTATTGTAGAGGACTAATTAATGGAAAGAACTTACAGCAACGAAATAAGGCAATAATTGTCCATTCGCATCACATACAGCAAAATACTTTTGATGCTTTTGCATAACCTGCGGGCATAATGCACAATAGTTAGCTTCTGTTTTCAATATTCTTCAAAACTTGACACACACACAAATATATATATATATATATATATATATATATATATATATATATATATATATATATATATAACAGAAAGGGCAGTGAGTGCTGAAAACCACTAAATTGGTGCAACCGCAAACTGCTGAATTTGACATGGTGTTACTGATGAAAGCTTCAAGTTATATAACAAATTCAATACTTCCCCATGACCTTAAGGATGCCCCACAGAATCTTGAATCTAGCCTTCATCACTGCTCTGCCAACATTCCTTGGTAATTTCATGCAAACTCTTCATTACATCCGAAATTGGATTAAAGTTTATGTACATTTTTAAATAAAATTTGCTTTATTTACAATTATTATCAATTTCAACTATCCTTTTATCTTAATTTAAAGTTTTACCTAACTTGGTTTCATATGATTTCATATATTTTGTTACAAAACATATCATAGAATATTGAAAAATACATACCTAATTCTCACTATTTTGAATCGTTAGACCAATAAATCAAGAATCAGTGTCTTTACCAGTTCAAAAATTGGTCTGATTTTAAAAACAATAACATTTTTAGTTCCATATTAGAGATAGTTTGCTTACAATTTAAACACATTTGCAAACTCAGCCACCTAATGTCAATTTTTTGTCCGAACTTCTATGAATAGGATTCACAATAGTGACCTGCTACAAAAGTGCAGGCCTCTCATTGTTTTTCTCCCAACATGTCTGTAATGTGCTGTCCTAGTTCTGTTGTAATTTTTTAGTGCAGCAAATTTCTCTAAAATAAGTAATGATTAACTTACATCTAGAAAATGTCCAACTGCATTCATTTGAATTCATGGTGAACTATATGTCTAAAATATTAATTTCTACTTCAATAGTAGTTAAAAGTAGATGTATGTAATTGTTTAGAATAATTGGTGCTGTTAATATTGGTTAATTTTACTTCACAAGCGCAGGCCTTCTTTAACTCTGTACTTTTATTTGCTTTCTTAATGAATTTCCTTTTCTTAGTATTTGATCTAAGGATCTAATACAATCCCTATTGAATAAAAAACTGATATTAAAAGTGAAAATGTACATACAGAAAAAGAGTTGATATTATGTTACTGACACCTATATATAGACTAGAGAATTACAATTGTCATGAAGGAAAAACAGAAAATGGAAGAGTGACGTATCTAACTCTCAGTACTTAGGGTAGAATAACTTAATTTCATTCATTTATGCCAAGCATACATCAGTCATGTGAAGCATGGAAGTAATGAGAAGGAGTGGAAAGTGCATTGTAGAAAGAAATTTAAAAATATAAATAATTAAGTTAGTTGGGGTGAGACTTTCTGAGAAAATCCATATATAGTCTTATCTTGTGGGGTGTGGGGAAGGAGAGTTTTCAGTTGTTGTGAAAGGGAATGCCCTATGTAAAAGGAAGAGATTTCCTTTGTAAGCTGATTCTATGCTCAGAGTTGATAACTACTATAATAATACAGAAAGAAGAATCTTAGTATATGTTTTTCTCTATCTTCTTTCTATTCTTTGAGGAGGCACGTAACACATGTACACAAGGCTGGCAAGCTAATTTAGGAATATAAATAAGATGGTTTTCCAATAATTCTCTTCAAAATAAAAAAGGGCACAATTTAGATATTACAAAGAACAAGCAGAGAGTAATTTTGCATATTGCAACATCACTTCTAAAAGTAAATAAAAATAAGAATGCGGACATCATCCGTTTTAAAAATAAGCATGCCCATGCACACTATTTGAGATGGAATTATGATTTGAACTGGCTTAATGATCAAACGGATTCCAAACAAAAATTAAAAAACCACAAAAAAGTGAAATGCTCACCATTGTTAAAAGATCTTTTGGAAGATCTAAGAAGGTTTCTTTAAACTTTCCAAGCACGGGAAAAGGAGCCTCAACAAGATTTACAACCTAATATTAAATATAAAAGGGAATTCTTAGAAGTGAACTTACGTGGGCAACATTAATCAGAAGGAACAAAATTTTTTACCTCGTCAAGCAAACCTTTTGGAATAAGAATTTGGCCATTTACACCTTTGGCTAATGCATTAGATTGCTCAAAAATAATTTTCTTACGGTCCTGAAAAAATACCAATCTAATTATTTAATATATTTGCAAATATATGCATGTGTATGAATTTTTATATTAACAACTTATCAATTGTACCTCAACTGAAACTTTGATTCCTGCATTGTTAATTGCAACTGAATAAGATTCTGCATTTTCCACCTACAATTAATATAGCACGGTTCCTTTTGTAAAAACAATATGCAAAAATGTAATTTGCAATCATCCCAACTCAAGGTACAAAAACAATATGGACACCAATAAAGCTGACTAGAATTGCCAAAAACTAATTTCCAAAGATTGCTAGAAACTAAAGCAAACACTAAACAAAGAAAAACAATAAAGAACATACTCGCTAACTCAACCAAGTTACATGAATCAAATTATACCATTTTGTTCTATCAAAAGACAATTCCTTAAAAAGGTTAACCAAAATCCTTTTATAAGGTTTCAATTTAAGTTTGAGTTTACTTCTACTCTAGATACTGAACTATCCTATTTGATCAACCCTTCTAGCTAGGGATTTTATTGGTCTTCTTCTCACATGTTCAAATCATCTTAAGAATGATTTTATCATCTTTACGTAAAGAGGTGCCACCTCAACCTCTTATCTAATACATTCATTCCTAATCTTATCCTTTTGTTGCGTATCACACATCCACCAAATGTCATCATCCCTATAGAACTTATGTTCTGGTTAGCACTTTATCACCCAACATCATTCTGTGACTTAATCACTGCACTGTTGGTCCTATGACCACGAGGTCAAAGTGTCTTTACAGCTTCAAGTTCAGGGGCATCATTCTATCACAAATAATACCTCAGGCATTCTTCCCATTCATACCCAAGCTTAAATCTTATGTTTAATATCTCCCTATAATTCTCTAGTAAGAAATAAATGTTCTAAGTTTACCTCAGTCAACATGTTTCTTGCATGTGATGGGCATAATTATACATCAGCATGAGAAAAACTCCACAGATCAACTTTTAAACATTTTTCTAGAAAGATTAATTATATTATTCTATGTCTTGGGTTTATTAAAGATTTTCCATCATAATCCATAGACATATTTTTAACTCTTTTTCTGAGTACAATGACATAATTTTAATCTCAATTTGGTTATGTGAATTTCTCCTGTCAATTAAATCAGATTTTACTATTCTCTGCCCTTATTCATGTCAGATTTAATACTTTCTCTACATGAAGCAGCGATCTTAAGCCATTGGTATAAATTTAGACACAAATGTAAGAGTTTTACTAGACATACAAAATCAGACATGCATATGGACAATATTTCTCAAAGAACTCTGTTGTTTCAACCATGCATCAGATTAAAAGTCATAGAATAAAAGTGAGAATGATGAAGAAAATAAGCTTAATTTGCAGTTGTAAAAGGTTGTGCTTCAGGCATGCACCTGGACAACAGCTGAAGAAGTATTACGAAGACCGCAAGACATGTTTCCACTGTATAATATAAACAAACATGAAAATCGTTATTCACACATATCAGATAATAAACTAATAAACCAAAAAGAACTTAACATAATTGGTGTCAGCTAAGCCTTGGAATAATTGGCCAAGATATTATTTCCCTAGATTTATTCTTTGATCTTTTTACTTTTCGCAATGTAGAAATCTCACACTCCATCATGATATTCTTTTATCTGGTAAGCCATCTTCAGTAAAATAAAAATACTGAGGGAGGTTAAGTGAAAAGAAATGAATAAAGTAATTGTTGAGTAGGTATGCCAACAACATAAATAAGAATTGTTTGTTGCCATCATTGTTCACTCTGTTCATAGCTGACGTTATTATTAACTGTTGACATATTATAATGAATTTGTTAATTCCAGCAAGCTTTTTTTAGTCAGAATTATGTTTAACTGCTGACATGTTTCCAGCAAGTATTCTTTACTGTTGACATTTTTCGGACAGATTTTTTTCTGACAATTATGACCAATCCAATGCACTCTTAAATGTTTTTTATTTCCAGCAACATCCATTTACTCTGAGCATTTCTTGTTTACCAGCAGCCGCAAGTTATCTGAATAATTTTGCTTTCAAGCAGCTTTTGTTTTAAGGAATTGAATGATAGAAAACTGTGGAAACAATCTGCACTATTTAAATTTTCACTCGTGAATCCTTAGGCAATCGTTTCAAAAGATATTGTTAAAAATAGCTGACATATTTCAATGAGTTTCTTAATTTCGGCAAGCTTTTTGCAGTCACATTTATGATTATTTGCCGATGTTTTTCCAGCAAGTATGAAATGTTGGACAGATTTTATTTAATTTTTGACAATTATCGTGCCCTTTGAGCCCTTTGACAATTAACTGCACTGAGTGTTTTTTCCTTCCAGAAACTTCCATGTACTCTGAGCATTTCCTGTTTATCTGCAGCCACATGTAATCTAAACATTTTTGCTTTGTGTTCTCTCAGAAATTCAAGGACAAAAAACTTAGTTAACAAATTGAACTGCTTACTATTTTCACTCATGAAATAAAAAGAAAAAACCAGAATAGAGTATCTCGTTCTAATGTCAAAACTGAATTGTAGAACCCTTACTCAAGGTGTGTGAAGAACTCTAGACAAAAATCATTCTGGAGGACCTTAGAACAAAAGTTTACATAACTATGGGTGAATGTACTATGATAACAAGTCAGTCATCAAACAAAGTAAACTTGACAAACACTTCATCAAAAGGTCTTGTGGTTGCAACCCATGTCCCTACATGACTTCAGGTAGCTAACAAATTCACTAAGGGGCTTCCTTAGGGTAGATTCCAGAATCTTGTAGCTAAATTGAGAATAATCAATATGCATTTATCAATTTGATGCGAAATGTTGTAAAGAACGGATAATTAGGATAAATACATCCTCAAGATCTCCATAGTGGTTAGGAAAAAATATCTTTAGAATATTCTTATTGATTTCAAAATACTTATATTTCCTTATTTTAAAGACTTATTTCAGAATATAATTGGGGTGATTGTTATCAGTAAAATAGTTTGTTATTTCTTTACATAGTTCAAATATTACACTTAATTTCAAATATCTTTAGAATCTTCTTACTTATTTCAGCATACTTTTATTTCCTTATTTTCAGAAATTTGATTATTAAATATAGAGGTGATAAGAATGTAACTTGTGTGATAGCTATCAATAAAATATTGCACTAACAGTCTCTGATAAGCAACAAAGATATATGGAACCTAATGGGGAATAATAGAAAAGAATAATTATATCCAAGAGACCTGGACTCTACCTCCCAATGTCCACTCCAAAACCGAAGAGTGATCTCTATTACCTTTCTTCATGTTGAAAAACCACCTTTAGTTGCAGCCTCTTTTGGAAGGTTGCTCAATTACTTCCTTAAAGGTGATGGTTAAGTACCACATCGACCAAAGACAATATTCACCTTACATGCTGGCAGAGTGGATTTGAATTGACCCAACTCTAGATCAAAGACTCCCATCCCCCCAAAACCTGCTTCAATAGCAAACTTTTTTTTGCCTCTACAGCTGAAGCATTTCTAATCTACAGCTTTGTTGCCCTCGTTAAAAGTCATGAGTAAAAAAATCCATGGTTCACCCATCAGGCTACATCCATTTACATATTCTCAGTCTCTGCGCTAATGTCACTTCTGAGTTGACGGCACGGAAAAGTCAAAACTGAGTGACTTGGAAAGGGGCATGTGTTTACATGGTTGGGTGTGGTGAACAGAATCTAGAAACTAGGGATTTTGACTGTGTATGAGTTAGGCTCATTCGTATGGGGTTTGGGGGATCAAATTTGGGCTGAAAGGGTTGATGTGTGAGCCTGTGGTATCAGACGTGTCTTGTGGAGTGGAGATTGGGAAAATATCAATTATATATTATTATGGATTAATGAGATTATTATATAATAAGACATGAAATTTTTAAAACTGTGTCAAGGTGTGCAGAACTCTCAACTCCCCCTGTCTGCATTGTAGATTGTACGATACCCATAAATGCAAAAAAATAGTGTAATGTAATGCAATGCAACAGAAACCGCAATGTAAAAACCCAGTTTATAAAAATTTTCAATCCTCAATCTTCCTCTCTAATTGGCTAACGGTTACAACCAGACAACTTAGACTAACCAGTAAGCACCTCTTTAATAGGGGGTCAGCTAACAGTGTTTAGTTTATAAAATCTATTCAAATGACATGGAAACAGTTATGAGTAAGCATACAGCTCACATGGAGTTCTGTTGAAATGGCGTCTATGACAAAAAAAGGCACAAAGTCCAGTATGAAACATGGTTTAGGAGAGGGCAAAGTAGAGATAAGACCTAAAAAGAATAAAGGTTTAATGTCTTCGGAGGTCCCTATTACTGCGGATTTGTATCATTTGGGTCCTCGTATTCTGAAAGTGCTCAATTGAGTCCCTGTTTTGGTAAAATTGAACCAATAATACCCCTAATTTTAGTGGACGGCGTTAACTTTAGTGTATCGTGGCATGCTGACCCAGCAATTAATTATGACGTGGCACATGTGATGGAATTTATTTTATTTTAAGTTTTAAATAAAATCCTTTAAAACAAATT
The DNA here is from genome assembly GCF_029865625.1 of Vigna umbellata. Lineage (NCBI taxonomy): Eukaryota > Viridiplantae > Streptophyta > Magnoliopsida > Fabales > Fabaceae > Vigna > Vigna umbellata. The sequence goes on along the minus strand of NC_142171.1, from coordinate 25,388,096 downwards.
AAGGTCCACCTCCCCGTCGCCGCCATGTCCCTCATCTGCCACCTCCACCTCGGCGACAACTTTTTCTCCGGCCAGATTCCTCCTGAATATGGCACCTGGCAGCACCACCAGTACCTCGCCGTCTCCGGCAACGAGCTCACGGGAAACATCCCTCCAGAGCTTGGAAACCTCACCACGCTTCGCGAGCTCTACATTGGAAACCTGACTCTTCCTCTTCCAGATCCCCTTCTGACTTCAAACCTTCCTCACCTTCTTGTTTTCCATTCTAATCATATTATTTTTATTTTTCTCAAACCACTGTCAGACATTCCAACAAAACAACACCAACTCCTCCATTAATCGTTCTTCAGATCGATTCTCTTTAGTTTTTCATTTTTTGTTTTATTTTTATATATATGTATATAGTTTTTTCATTTTCACGGTCATGTGTTGACGATTTCTCCCCTTTTTTGTCCGTTTGTTTCCAGCTTTGCAGAATCTGAAAAACTTTTCTTTCAATTGGTTTCTGGGTGATATGGTTCTTCTAGGAAGACGGATGTCTCGAACAAGAACCCAGGACGTAGTGAATCCAGGTAAGAAGAAAGGAATCCGAACAAGAGAGTATAGGTTTGAAAGAGTGAGAATTTCTTCTTTCATTCATTAAAACTTCACGTTACAGACCGTTCGGTAGCCTTCTTCCATAGGCCGTTCAGTAGCCTTCTTCCACAGACTGTTCGGTAGCCTTCTTCCACAGACCGTTCGGTAGCCTCAGACTTCTTCCACCGTTCGGTTGACTCTTCAATGATATCCTATAACACTGGGAAGATCCGGTTGGGGGCGTTCGGATTCCTTGAATATGAAGCTCAAAAGTCGACGGCGAGGGACGGAAGGGGGCGTTCGGCACCGCCGCGGTACGGTACCGAGAATGCCAGAAGAACCACGCCGTCAGCTTCGGTAGCCACACTGTCGACGAATGTTGTGAGTTCATGTCGGCAGCCGAGGACAACACTCTTGAGGCCGTGATTTGCACCGCCTACAACTCGCGATTGGAACTTTCACAGCGGCACTTGGTGGCGATTTCTGGTATGCAGGTCTCGTGGCGATTTCGTGGTGGCGGCTTCAATGGAGTTGATGTGTGATTCGTGTGGCTGCCATGGAGAAGATGTTGGAGTAGATTCTCACGCGAGAAGCAGATGCGCAATTATGGGTTTTGTGGTTTAATCTTCTGCAGGTTGCTTGCGATTGATGAAGGAGGAGAGTGACAAAGGACTTGCGACAGCCATGGAGGTTCACGGCGAAGGTTGATCAGACGACTGCCGGTGAGGATGGCGGTGGCGGCGCATAGTAGCTAGGGTTTGGGAATTAAGGTTTATGTGGAGAAGACATAGATGGTGTGGCAGAAGGCGTGAGGTGGTATGTTCTGGTTGGTTAACCTGTGCCACGTCGTAATTAAAGGACACCTCAGCATGCCACATCGCAAGAAAATTAACGCCGTCCACAGCAATTAACGACAAGGGTATTATTGACTCAATTTTACCAAAATAGGGACCCAATTGAGAACTTTCAAAATACGAGGACCCAATTGATATGAATTCGCAGAAATAGGGACCTCCGAAGACATTTTACCAAGAATAAATTACCTTGTCACACCAGCAAACGTAAATGGGACTACTACATCTCCATGCAGAGCTAAAATCCAACGGATAGGCCTGCTAAACATCACCTGCATGTTAAAAGTTTCAAAACATGTTAATTTATGTAACCTGTGATTTCCTTTACTCCACAATGAAACCCCATGATAGCATTATATAATTTTCAATTATTTATAACTTAATGATGCAGAGAATAATTAGTTTTGTCCAATGTTTCCTGAGTCAACATTCACTCCTTTTTCCTGCTGCTCATACGACTATTCTATGACAACAGGCAAATTGAATGTCCTAATAAACTAGTTAAGGAAACAAAAGTATGAAATATTTAATGAAAAAAACATTTATTATATTAAAAACACAAATTATTTAATACTTGTTCTTTTTAGTAACCGAGAGTATTCAATGCTTTTTAACCATATACCCTTATGGCATTTATTTGCAATACCCTATTATTAGTATATACTATTAGCTGTAGTAATTGTAAGTAATGTACTAATCACTATGTTAGAGACTTAATATTAAAACCATCCCCATGTCTAGTGATCTCCAGAAATGTAAAATAAAATCATCCCAATGTCTTCACCTTATAACTTTCAGAGTCTCTATAATCATGTGATCGTTAGTTTGTTGCCCCCATTCTTCCAAGTACTAAAAGTCAAAATTCAGTATCAGCAAACAGGTATGATAGACAATAGGTAGGTGCAATGTCCATGTTTGAAGCACAAAAGGGTTGTGCATAATAGGGGATCTGAGATATAAAGTTACTCATGTATCTTCAATTCACCTAACAACTTAGCTTTTGGGAGAGTTAGTTCACGACAAAAGCTATCTATCTTCAGATGTTTTACGATCTATGCTGATAAAGTGTCGTGTTTCCTAGATATACAACCTTAAAGATTTAGCATACCTGAGAATTCCAATGCATTGTCTTTGGAAATGAAATTTTAGCAATAGTAGCAGGCAAATCTTCAGACAAGACCTGATAAAAGTAGAAGAAATCAGCAGCTATAGCATTTTTCCCATAAAATGTGCAAGAAGCAAGAGAAATAAACCCTAGATGACAGGGTGTAAGATTCATATCTCAACTCTTGCATCATATCATGGAACCGTGGTCAGAAATTGTGCTTAAATCTATCTCAAGTGAATTTGCCTTGAATTTCCTTTTATTATGTATTAGATGAGAAACAATTGGAAAGACTAAGCATATTTATGAATGATATAACAGTAAATAGAAGAAATTAGGTATCTTTGGCAAACTATTAGATATCATAAATGTATACTGTCTTATGATAAATGGAACTTCAATCAAAATCAGTCTCCCAAGCTTAACATAGGTAACTAACTGGACATAATCAAAACTCATTCATCAAAACAGCTGGTATTCTCTATAGTCGATTAGGTTTGTACATCTCCAAAATTTTGTCTTTAAGACTATTAAGTTTACAAAGCACTTTTTAGTGAAACCAAGAGTACAATATTGCACTATTATCTTAAGCTTCATTTCATTTAATGAAGTGCTCAGTGGACTCTACATACAACATTTATAAATCATATTATTAGAATGTCATAGTAATATTGGCCTATTTAATTATTTTAGGATTAAAAGGTTTAAAGAAATACCTTTAAGAAACAGACACTCACATTTGCGATACTTGTTTTAACAGAACACATAAAACGCACAAAAGGGTGAGACAAGGAAATAAAGAACAAAAACCTCCAAAGCATATCTTGAAGACTCCTTTACACGGGCATAAACATATTCTGTTTTTCCTGCAACATTAGGTACCTATTACAGGACTGAGCTTATGGTACAGAGGTATATTAGCAGTAAAATACACTCAGTAAACAAGTCTTCTTCTGAATACTCACCATCGACTTTTCTGAATACTAGGTCCAGTGGTACAGAGTATCTACGAGAAAAACCCTCAATGGCCTGATACAAAAAATATAAATGTAGGCACCATTTCATGAACATCAACTTAGGATAAAAAGAAAAGCCTCAAGCATAGTAAAACCTTTGTTGGATTTCCTTCATGATCAAATGCTTTTGAAACAGGAGGGCCTCGAACTTCAACCTCCTTTTCAGCCTGTTTTGTGTAAAGATTTTCAACAACAACCTGTGAAATTCACAATACGAAAAGTTTATGATTACTGTCATTTCATATCTTAAGAATTATAAAATTTGAATATTTTATGCAAGAACAAAACATAAAGTTCTTCGGTTGTATTTATGATTCTATCCATATATTTTGGTGATACTATCTATTAATCTTGAAAGGAATTATTGCAAATGCTTCACATAAGATTTTATCATTTAATACAAAACATAGATTATAATGCGATTGTTGAAATGCTATGGTTGTCATTCGTGAATGACCCCTTTCCTATTAGACATTAAAAATGTCTTTCTTCATAGTGATCTAGAAGAGGACATATACATGAAACAACCTCCTAGGTTTGTTGCTTAGGGGGAGTCTAAGTTAGTTTGTAAATTACATCGTTCACTCTATGGCTTGAAGCAATCACCTCGAGCTTGGTTTGGTAAATTTAATCGTGTTATGCAGAATTTTGGATTGAAACGATGTGAGGCGGATCATTCAGTGTTTTATGATCATTCTTCTCCTGAAAAATCTATTTATCCTATGGTTTATGTTGATGATATTATTATTACAAGAAGAGATGTCACTAGAATTGTTCAATTAAAGAATCATTTGTTCAGCCACTTTCAGACCAAAGATTTGGGTTGTCTAAAATATTTTATTGGTATTGAAATGGCACAATCAAAAGAAGGGGTCATCATTTCACAAAGAAAATATGCTCTTGATATTTTGGATGAAACAAGCCTCGCAAATTGCAAGCCCATTGATAGTTCTATGGACTCAAATCAAAAGTTAATGACAAACGAGGTGAACTTTTCTCAGACCCAGAGAGATACAGAAGGTTGGTTGGAAAACTTGTCTATCTCACCATAACAAGACCTGATCTTTCTTATCCAGTGGGAGTTGTGAGCCAATTTATGCAAAGTCCCCACATTGATCGTTGGAATGCTGTGATTTGCATTCTCAGATATGTAAAAGGGAACCCAGAACAGAGATTGTTGTATGAGAACAAGGGAAGAACTCAAGTCAAAGGATATTGTGATGCAGATTGGGCTGGTTGTCCAATTGACAAAAGATCTACCATAGGATATTGTGTATTCCTTTGAGAGAACCTTGTATCTTAGAAAAATAAGAAACAAAGTGTTGTTGCTTGATCTAGTGCAGAAGCGAAATATCGACCTATGGCTCTAGCTAGATGTGCACTTGTGTGGTTTAAACAACTCCTTCAAGAGCTGAAATTTTTTGAAAATGAGCAAATGAAGTTGTATTGTGACAACCAAGCAACCCTTCACATTGCCTCCAATCTAGTGTTTCATAAGAGAATAAAACATATAGAAATTAATTGTCATTTTGTTAGAGAGAAGCTATTGTCCAAAGATCTTATTACTGAGTTTATCAGCTCTAATGAACAATTTGCACTAAGTCTCTAAAGAGACCTAGAATTCAATTTATATGTTCCAAGCTTGGTGTATATGATTTATATGCTCCAGCTTGAGGGAAAGGGTTGAAATGTAATGTTTCTTTATTATTATAATGTATGGGAACCCAACTATTAGGTTAGGGTTTAAGGAAGTGCCTTGACCCTTTGTAGTATGCTCCTTTGTACCATACATATACAGTAGTAAAATTGTAACAGTGTAATAAGAAAATACACTGTTTTACTTCATTCAAGTTCTTCAAATGAGATAAAACTTAGAGGGTAGGAACAATAAGGGTGAGGAATTAAGTACAATGCAATGCATGAAGAAACAAGAATTGCATATGAAAGATAAAGTTTATTCCCTCACCACTAATCTACGTGGAGTTCCAAATGCTTGCACTTCACCATGGTTTAACCTTTGCCGCTCAAGCAGTTGCAGCATTAAATATTTCAGCTACATGACAAGCATAGTAAAATCCATATTAAAGAATGAATAATAATAATAATAATTCACAGGAAAAATCATAATACAAAAATAGTAATAGTTGTCTAGAAAATAGCTGAAAGAATTTATAAATTATATCACGTAAAAAGTAAAAAAGAACACACTTGAAATCCATATGTGAAGTTAAACAAATGATAAAGTGAAGGTTACTATATTCATGATTCTTAATTAGATGAAAACAAGTCATACTTGATTACTGGCATCAACAACATCTTGAGGCGGCATCTCTTCAGTCCCAATTTCAAGAACAAATACTCTTGAATGATCATGGACCTAAAAAAGATAGAATTTTAAATTAATATAATATATGCATTTAATATTAGTATACGAATAACTTTGAGGAAAATAATCAATAAAAATACTCTTGCTCATGCTAAACATTAAAAGATTAAGTTTCTCAATATATCACACCATTCTTACTGACAATACTTTACATAAGATAGGAATAGGTCATAAATCCAGTCTAAAGTTTGTATTGAGTTAATAATCAAATAAACTACATCCAGAACATGTACATGTAAAATCAAATACAAGATGGAATGTTCTTTGAAGCAACGATACCTGCAAACAGTAAAAATTCTGCTATAAGATATCTGTATAGGAAATACAATTAACATTTGAGGGAAAGAAGACATTCCAGGAGAAACCAGCAAAGCCTATGAGTTCATATACTTCTAACAAGGAATGGAAAGCCGGTACAAAACCTAGGCATCCTTGTAGGGATCTCAATATAACAAGACCATATATTCTATTTGTTGTTAGAGAGGTGAGTTACTTCTTCAATTCATGGACTTTGACTCTCCACATATTGCGAAATGCAATTTGTTAACATGTTCCTAGTTGTAAACGATTGTGGTAGACTGTTGGATTTCAACCTCAAATATTTCTAATATTCTTCATTAGATAACTTTGGTTCAACAACTTCGAATTAGGATATGTTAGCTGTCTTGTCAGAAAAGTCATGAAAAGGATAGCAATTTTCTTGCGTATGACCTATGCATTGAGGATATCTTCTACCACCATGCACTCCTATAGGGCTATGACCTCCTCTTCCATGAGTAGATACCATGGTAGAAGACTCAGCATATTCTTAAATATCTCAACTCTTATGAGTTGGAACATAAAAGAGTCGTGTTGTCAACCTTTCCACATAAGAAATTTCTTCACCATTTAAAATTTGATCCCTAAAATGATCAAAATTTTGATTCATGGCACAAAGGATTATAACAATAGGTTAACAAAATTTTGTCAACCTATGGGAATATCTTCAATTCTTCAACTGTTGATTGAGCTTTAGCAATAAAAGACATCATGTCATTATCAATTTGCTTTAGAGAGGTCCATCAATCAAAGGAATCATAAAGATGTTGGATATAATTTGCAAAAATATTTTGAGCCTTTTACCAAAACGAGTTACATGTCTTGAATCAAAATATTGGGTTCCACTGACTGTCACGGTAAAGCACAAAGTTGAAAATTAGTTTTCTTCCAGTGTTTAGCTTAATTTGATGGTACTTTAACTTTGTTAGATATATTAGATTATTAGATATCTTAGATAGATATCTTATCTTATCTTTTATCTTCATATTTTGAGCTTAGCCCATATTTCTTTTATTATAAATATAGTACCCTACGTGTATTTTCTACACAAAGGAGATTAATCCCATACCGGTTTTACTATATTCAATATGGTATCAGAGCCTGGTTCCAATCCAGGAACCTATGAGCTATGGCCTCAGCCACTTATGAGCTTGTTTGGCTTAAGGAATTACAATTTAGAGATGTCACTCAAATGACACTTATATGTGACAATTGGGCTAGTTTTCATATTAGTTATTTTCATGAGAGGACCAAACACATTGAGCTTGAATGTCATTTTGATTCGAGAGAAGATTGTATATAGAGACATCAAGACTGAATTCGTTAACTCAAGTGATCAATTAGCAAATATTTTCACTAAATCTTTACGGAGACCGAAAATTGATTATACTTTTAACAAGTTTGGTACATACGATTTGTATGCACTTGGGGAGTGTTAGATATATTAGATATCTTAGATCTTATATTTATCTTTTATCTTTGGTTACCTTGTTATTATTCTTTATTTGTATTTTGAGCTTAGTCCAAACACATTGAGCTTGAATGTCATTTTGATTCGAGAGAAGATTGTATATAGAGACATCAAGACTGAATTTGTTAACTCAAGTGATCAATTAGCAAATATTTTCACTAAATCTTTACGGAGACCGAAAATTGATTATATTTTTAACAAGTTTGGTACATACGATTTGTATGCACTGGGGGAGTGTTAGATATATTAGATATCTTAGATCTTATATTTATCTTTTATCTTTGGTTACCTTGTTATTATTCTTTATTTGTATTTTGAGCTTAGTCCATATTTCCTATGTATATTTTCTACACTAGGGACATTAATCCCATACAGGTTTTACTATATTCAATAACCTCCGCCCTCTTTTAGGTGATCATGGAAACCTTGGCCAAGGAACCAATGTCAAATTAAGACAATTAGTGTTTTCCATTTAGTTTCTCAAAAAGTTATAGGAGTCCCCAAAAAAAGAGGTGGTAGTTCTTAAAGACAAGTTGAAATAGGGTAGAGGAAAGGACAAAGGCAAACAATCCCATGAAGGGAAAAACAGGGTTGCAAGATAGAGAAATCATGAAGAAGCCTTAACCTGTTGTTAGTTGGATATTAAATGCAATACTGAAAGTTGTAGGTAGGATATTAAATATATTACTAGAAATTGTTAGAAGATTCTAGAGATCTCTCGTAATTATTACTTTAGGGTTTGAGTTCTCAATACATAGAAGTTGATGTATTGTTTCAAATTAAATGACTGAATAAGAATCTTCTTTCTTTCATATTAATCCTTTCAAGTCCTCACAACAAACAACACCTAAACATAGAAACAGGAACATAGACATGATCAAAAGGCACTGACAAGTCAAGTGGCGATGGTTCAGATGAATTCCAACCATTGGAAGATGATGCATAAGGCGACACATGAGGCACACTCACTTAGATCTAGCTAAGGGAAACGCGGAATGTGGCTGAACATTTGGCAGAGTTTGGTCATGTGACCATGCTCGTCAAGGCACATTAAATCCTAATTTCAGCAAACAAAACAATGGTTGATGGTGACAGATAGTGACCAAGCAGCATTCTCTTCATCGGACAAAACAAAGACAAGCAGAGCAGAATCTACTTGCTTTGATACCGTGATAAATAAAAGGGAAAAGAAATATATTACAGTTTAATTTCCCTCTTGTAGGTTCTCATACTTATAATAATAGTGGTAGTTCAGATACAATAGATGAGAGGGAAGAGTAAAGAATAAGAAGAGTCATATCTAGAGTTCTAGGTACAGAGATATGTACAGCACAAAACAGTTGCTCAATAAAGCCTATTTAAGACCTATTCTAACCAAATAAATTTAAAAAAAGACAGATAAACCTATAAAGAAAATCAGAAACAAAATTTCCAAAGGAAAAAAATTGTCTCAAGCACTAGTAACATCAAAATTTCACACAGGATAAGTTGATGGGACTGACCCACATGCAAACTAACCTTCCCACACGCAGCTTCCAAAACTCCTTTTGGCAATACAAAATGATCAGGTTCAGAGATAAAACCAAGGGGAAAGCCAAGCATCTCCCTTGTCTTCAACCAAAGTTGAGCACATTGGCGAGCCAAACTGGAGAAAACCAAGATGAAGGAGAAAAACATAAAATGTACAGAATCCTGACAAAGAAGCATAAGAGATAACAAAATAACTATAGACTAAAACCCTAAAAAATCCAAACATCCTCAAATGAACACTAGATCCGAGCTAAAGTGTTATAGAATAACTTAACTAGATGATCATTGTACTCCCTGATAGTGTGTTTTAAACTACAAAATAGTGTATAATTATTACTATGCAAGAGTAGCATGAATCCATCAGGAAGCCAAGTTTAATAATAGGAAGGAGTGCATAGGATCTGCTCCTCTCAGTAACAGAATGGTTCACAGTTGATGTAACTGATAGCAAGAAAGGTGACGGGGAGTTGAGATAATAGGAGGGAATGGTTAATGTTACAGATTTCCTGAGAGTGAGGCAATAAAGTGGAACAATAAGGATGGAAAATTCCTCCTGTGTGAAGTTAGAGTATTAAGAAAATATTTTTAATTTATTACTTATATTATTTCGTAGGATTAGTTTGTTACCTTAGAGTATCTTAAATTGTGCCTAAAGATCGGTTTTATTATCCTAGAATATAATCTCCTAGGATTAATGTTCATACTTTTAGTAATTATAACGATTTGCTTCTTTTTCTTTAAGTAGAATTAGGAGGCTATTACTTAGTATCAAGAGGATTAGCGGCTTAGTCTTTTACACAAGATCGTTGTAGGAAATCATATTAATAATTCAAGGATAATGTGTTTTTCTTTTCTCCTCTCTCCTCTCCCTTGAAAACCTTGTAATTCAACAAATATAAAAGGAGAAAGGGAAAGACAACAAATGGGGAGGTATGGAAGAGGGAGAGAGCAAGGACTCTCACATACACGACATTACCTATTTCATGATTCAATTCAGTTAAGCAAAAATTTGTAGTTTTTATTAAATGAGATGTTTGACAAATGATGCCAAGGATCATAGTGATGCCTAACATAAGTTTTATAAATAAAAAAATGTGTCATTTTCATCTGCTGAAATGAAATACATAAATGAAAGAAAGATGTTTGACAAAAAAACTTGTTTTTCTTCTATTTGTTCAACAATTGAATAGTTGCAGTTATGTTACTAGTCTAAGTTTTATCTTTGTAACAATGGGTATTCTTTCAAGAGCAATATGGGCTGATGAAGAATCCAGAGATCGTAATGGAATTGGGATCAGTTCTTCACTTTCCTAAATTCAAATCAGGCAAATACATGTATCCACAGATGAAATAACACAGTATTTTCATCATAACTATGTGTACTTTCAATCTTGTCTATATCAAAAGTGTACAAGTCTGGCCCATAAAAAAATAACTCTTCCAAAATTTCTTATTTTGGAGACAAGACAAAAAGCCTCAAAGTTCATGAATCCTATATTTCCAAATATGATTGATATGTGATGAATATTTTGCACTAGACAAAAAAAAGGTCAAGAACGGAATTGTCCCAGCATTTGAATAAGAATACCATAGATGATAACACTAAAGACAAGAACTTTGGACAAAATATCACCAATATATCCAACTTTTGATCAGAGAGATTTTCACAGGACAATATCTAGACAATCTCAAGGATTAATTTTCAATTGTGATTATGACTTTACCAAACTACCAAAGTGATACAAATATATATAGATGGTTCACAAGTCAGGCAACAAGCACTACCTACGCATGCGACCAAAATAGCGAGCACGCTCTGTTACTCCAACAAAGCCTCTGGAGTCTAGGATATTAAAAGCATGAGATGTTTTCAGAAGCTGATCATACCTAGCATGTAGTGGTAAAATATACATCAGAAGCAGAGACAGAAGAAACAGAAAGCATATTGAATAGATAATGAGAGGAAAGAAATCCAATAAATAGAATATTTAAGTCATAAACATACGCAGGGATTGCAAAGCCAGAAGAAAGTAAGCTACGAGCTTCCTCCTCAAAGAAATCAAAATGTTTTTGAACGTGATCAACACTAGCATGCTCCAAGTAGTATGCACTCATTTCCTTCCTAGAAAGGAGAAAAAGTATCGTCACCACTAATTAACAACAAAGTCAATATTACTAAAAGACAAATTAGGGACCCATAAGAATAAAAATAAAAATGAAAAAAACTGAGTTTTGTAGATTATAAATGTTGAGATCCACTATTGGCTATAAGTATCATCAAAATAGAGCTTCTGGTTGGGTTATGCCAAGCCAAATTCAAGAAATCATATAAATTGACATCATTAATCTCTCTAACAAAATTCAAATTGAAATATGATATAATTGTGCATTATTTCAAAATTCAACTTTATAAGAATTTATAAAGATCAACTGCAATGAAATGTATGCGTAATGAAAAACATTAAAACAACCCATTTTGCATAACCAAAGTCAAAATCACATACACTGAGGAGGACAATATTCTTGGAAGATTGAGTGTGATAGTTGTTTAAATGTCATAATTTTTTATTTAAAAGAATACAAATATATCAATGAGGAGGAGGAGATTGTAACAAAAAAAGGGGGACACTCACAAAAAGGGAAACAAGAAAACCATGCTTAACTTTTTCCTTTGCTAGACATTGGGTGCCTATCGCCTAATTTTTTTCCCGATAGTTAGGATAACCAGTATTCATAATTTAGGATGAACAACCACTAGAATGGCTCATGTATCAACATGGCATCTAAAATTAATATACTTTAATCATCTTAAATCAGAATTATCTACTAAGCACCTCTCACATCTATTTCATGGCTGATAAACAATTTGTATCCATCCCCAATTTTTTACAAGAGATCTTAACATTTTGTGATACCCCAATATATTACCTAATGCTCAAGTTTAGTGAACCCTTGCCAGAGTCTTCAATATTTTCATCTATCCAATTACTGGGGTTTCTATTCCAATCTTCCTGTATCTTTCTAAGCACTTTGGCAAAGGCTGTTCCAGAACAAGGCATTTGCATTCATCCATTGTACAACCAAAACTCTGTTGTTCTTCAGTGAAAAATGAAATAATTAAGATGAGGAATATGAAAGAGGAAGCATAACACAGTTCAATTGTTTTTCTCTGTTTTCCCAATTATAATAAGTGGGGAACTACAAAATTGAGAAAGATGTCCTAGGTCGTTAATGCAGGATTTGCCTTTTTCACTTGTATTCCTCTCTTCTTCCATTCCCAAACTATAAGTCTTTTGACCTAATGTGTTCAACTTTGTTTTACTTGTCTTCCAGTACTTTGGTTGTCTTACTAGGATGTTTTGTCCTTCTCGGAACTCTCATTTCAAAACATGAACTCTTAGTTGAAAAAAGTACTTTCCTACTTTATAGCATTTCAACTGTCCTTTTAACTTTCCTTGACCTTCTTTAAATTTCCCACTCAATTCAACCCAAGAAAATGGCCATCTAACCAGAAGCATTTTTCCCTCATCAAAATGTTTTTGATGTGTTAAAGATCTCATATCAACTAAAAATATGAAGAAATTATAAATATATAAGTTGATGAACATCTCATCTTACAAGTCAAATTTGTGAGGTTAAGCATAACTTAAAGTTCACTCTCTAAATTGATATTAGAATTTATCCTAACAAAGTTTGTTAAGTTTATCATATCACCCCTCTTAAGTCCCCTCTATTCCCAAGCTCGAGTTATCAAGTCCTCAATGAGAGAGAGTGTGTTAGAGATCTTACATTGACTAAAGATATGACCAAACTATACTAAACATGAAGGATGCAAACCTCACCTTAAGCTAATTTTTTGAAATTAAGTTAAACTTAAAGTCCACTTTCTAAAAAGGTATCAAAACCTACAAGAGTATATCCTAATGAGATTTATCAGACCTATCATTCCACCCACTATCAACCCCCTCTACTCCCATGCTCAAGATGTCTTGTACTCAACGTGAGTGAGTGTGTTGGAGATCCTACATCAACTAGAGATACGATCAAATTATAATACATAAGTGGCGCAAACCTTATCTTAGCAAGCTTAAATTTTACTTTCTAAGAATATGGTATAAGAAAAAATGTAAAATAAAATATAACAAATAAAAAGGAACGATTTACTTTTTTATGATATCTCCAAAATATTTCACTACAATAAATAAAATGAAATGCAATTCAAAAGCCAGTGGATAGAGTGATCAAGTACTCATTCTCCAAGAACAACTCTCCATATGTAATTCCATCAGAATACTTTATCTTCTTGAAGTGATCAACCCCCTATCACAAAATTTATGAAACTTAATTAATTTAATGGGTGATAGAGATTGGTTGAAGAAAAAGAAAATTAGCCAACTTACTTGCAGTAACATAAGGATACGCTCAAGGCCATAAGTAATTTCCACAGATACAGGTGATAACTGGAGACTTCCGGCCTGGAGGGAGAGAGAGTTGATTGAGATCATGAAAGTAAATTGGCATATCTTTTTTGTTCCAATAAAAGAAAAAAGCATTCAAAGGTTGTATAATGGAAAATGACCGAAAATAAAATATCTGTTTTCTTCCCCTCTTTTAATAGAAAAAAGCCCGTGTCTCTTTAGCAGAATATTCTTCTCTCTTACAATTTTTCTTCTCCGTTACAAAATAATAATAAAAATTCTGTCATGGCAAGAAAAACATACCTGCTGAAAGTAGGTGAATTGCGTAATCTCCATACCATCCATCCAAATTTCCCAGCCCAAACCCCAAGCACCAAGAACCTATATACATTTTCAATTCCCATATGGATGGCATCACAAGTTAATTAGATTTAAAACACACAAAAAGGTAAAAAAAAAAAAAAAGTTTAAATTTCCTTTAAGTAAGCAGCATCAAAACAATAATATTACCGGACTCTCCCAGTTATCTTCCACAAATCGTATATCATGTGCAGTAACATCAATACCTATCAAAGATTTATGCACTCCACAAGTTCATATTCAGAGTTTTTAAAGTGGAAAATGGATAAAATAGGGTATAATAAGAACTGCACAAATTTCAAACTGTTATCTCGTTTTTAGTAGCTAATTAATCTAAACTTCTTTCACCTTATTTGCAATGGTTAAGGAATATCAGTAACTTAATTTCAAGAGGCGTATACAGTGAAGCAGTAAGACCATTTTCACCTCCCTTATTGGGATTAGAAAGAACAGAGGTGTTAAACTCAAGAGTAAGCACACTGAATTCTGCATTTTGTTACCCAAAAAATATCTGGTTTTACCCAATTTCAGTACAAGACACATAACACAGGTTTTCCCATTAACAAGGATCATGTTTGGCATCACTTCAACTAGATTCTAGCCTTTTGTACTTTGTTTGACCTTATTAGTAATGTTTGGTAAATAAGCTATTTTTAGTAGCTTGTAGCATTTTTTGAAATGCTACTTGATGACACGTTTTTCAAAAAACTAACTTCAAACTTTTTACATTTATTCCCATTTTGTACTTAAAATATTTATTAAATTTTCTCTTTACTCTTTTTTGTATAAGACATGAATGAATTTATTACACTTTTTTCTTCATTCATTCATAAGACATGACTTCATTATTTTTACCTTTTTTAAGATAAAGTAGGATTTTACTTATTTTTAAGCTTTAAAGCATTCGCAAAGGTAAAATATTTGTTAATTTGAGGTGGTAGATTATAATTTGAGACATTGATATTGATAGATGATATTTTGTTCTATTTTTATTAATTTTAAATATTTTGCATAATACATTGTCTGTTTTTACCATGACTATTATATTATTTTTAGCAATATACTTCAAGATATTTCAACTATTACATTAATTAACATAATGAAAGTGTTATTATGTCTATTTAAAAATATGTTGTTTTACTTTATTTTAAATTTGAATAGAAATATCAAAAGGTATAATGTAAGATTAATAGAATATATGAAAATTCAAAGTAAAACAGATGTAATAAAAATAATTTATCTATAAGATAAAAGCACATGAGATTTCAATGATATTCTTGTAATTGGTTCTGTTAATAGTATATCTGCTAAACTTTCAGTGTTGATAAATAACAGGCCAAATGGGTACTTCACGTGCTCTAGAGATGATAGACAAGGAGATCATTTATCTCCCCTGCCTTTTTTGTCTTGCAGAATAAGTGTTTATAGAAGTATTATGAGTGCATCATGTTAAACAAGAGATAATTAGTAATACATAGCTAATCGGCCACCATTTACAACATTAAGACCTATACTTAAGTAATATTCTAACTAGTGCCAACTATGTAAATGAATCTACACTGAAATTCTTACAGTCAATAAACATCAACAAACTCACCCTAACCCCCATCACGAACTATCCCTTCTAACCTAAAGTCACAAGCTCCAAAAACACAAATCCTAAATCCAAATAGAGTATCACCTTTAGTAATTTTAGAATGTACACTGAAGAGGCCAAAGACGCAAAGACATCTATGATATAAAAACTAATAACGCCTGTGCACTCTCGACAAGCTTAAGAAATTGAAATAACTAGTGAAACATCAGCCCGAAATCATAATAAATAGAAAGGAACATGTTTTTGTTCCCACCAAAGCCTCTTAGTTTTCTTAAAACAAAGTTTTCTTACTTCTTTTGTAAGTTTCTCTTTCATTGTCATGCGAGTTTTCTATGTGTATGCTTAATGCTCATAAGTCAACAGCTGAACAAAAAAATACAATCTATTTCAAGTGAATCAAAGAATATCAGACTCAGTTACAACCTAAAGCAGAGAGGCTGCGGATAAATAGATCCTGAGAATTTCCAGGATCAGGCTTCAATATCACCTGAGATCATAAAACAACCAAGAATTCAATGCTAGAAATGAACACAAGTCATTCAAGATAAACAAGCTTAACTATAAGTGTATGAATTTGACCATGTCATCAAACTTGACCTGAAATTGAGTATGTCTTTGGAGCCTATTTGGGTTTTCTCCATATCGACTATCATCGGGGCGGATGCTAGGTTCCACATACCTAACATCAAAAAAATAAAAAAAAAAACACCATTGATTTCAGATTCAAAACCCTCCTCGCACTCTGCATTCATACTCAAATAAAATTAACGAATATTAATAAATAAGTATTAAGAAATGTTCTAGTCAAAATCTTTTGAGGTCTTAACTAGATCATTCAAGTGTGTCTGATAGGATATAATATGATAGGTTATAATGGGTAATAGGTGTGTAGGAGAGAGAAAACAGTTTAGGAATTAATTGTTCAGTTTAGGAATTAATTGTTGTTGGGTAGTTAGAAGTGGGTTGCCTTTATAAGAAGGCAAGGGGGTCTAGTAGAGAGGGGAGTTTTGGGATATTGATTGTAGACAGGTTCATTAGACCTGTATGCCCCTGGATTGTGATTGTATAGACAATTTCTTACTGTGAATAATACATATTCATTTCATTCTTTCCTATCTACTGTTTTGAGAGAGTGTGAGGGAGTTCTTGGCTAGGTTTCTCGTTCAGAAACATAACAAATTGGTCCGACCTGTCGGATCTGCTTGGGAGAGGCCTGCCGAATATCCTTAGCAAAGGGGTGTTGGATCTTTGGGAGAGAAGCGTGATGGAAGGAAGAGACAATACCTTGGAGGGGAGGACCAGAGAATCGAAAATGAGCATGGCAGAATGGAGAAGAAATATGCAAGAAATGAGATAAATGTTGCAAGAAATCAAGATTCACATAAAGGGCTTAGAAAGAAGTGAGAAATATGTCATGAAAGGACAGAAAGAGGGTTCAGAAGAAGAGTTGGA
Source organism: Vigna umbellata (assembly GCF_029865625.1). Lineage (NCBI taxonomy): Eukaryota > Viridiplantae > Streptophyta > Magnoliopsida > Fabales > Fabaceae > Vigna > Vigna umbellata. Next base: position 25,371,013 of record NC_142171.1, on the reverse strand, counting down.
GGAAGACAAGGGTGAACAGAATTGGAGGCAGCAGGTAGAATTGCCCAGGTTTGAGGGGCTGGACCCGTTGGGATGGATCTCTCAGGTTGAGAAGTTTTTTGACACCCAAAATGTCACAGAGAAGGAGAGGCTCAGGTTGGCTTACAGCTACATGGAGGGAGGCACAATTTATTGGTTTAGGGCCTGGAAAAATAAAACCAAGAACCTTTCTTGGAAAGGGCTGAAAGAGGCATTGATAACGGGGTTCGGAGAAAGAGATAGAGGCTCTGTTTTTGAGAAGTTAGCCCAAACTGCAGGAATTACAGAAGTTGCTGCTGAGAAAGTTGCAGAAGTTTCTACTGCAAGGGTGGATAGCGTGACAAAGGTTGGTAGGGAAAATACATCAGGTGAAGATCATGATGGGAAGGTTGTGACTCTTGTTTCTCCAAGTAAAGTTGCAAAAGTTGTTGTTGGTAGTGGAGATAGAGTGGCAGGTTGTGGTGGGAATGTCAAAACAGTAAAGAAAGGGGAAGAATTGTTGAGGCCTGGGGTTAAAACAATGGTGTCAAAGAGCAACCCAGTGGAGTCTATTTCCAGGGCAAGAGAGGACCTAATGCAAGATATCAAGAAAGGAAAGAAACACTCAGGTGGAGGAGAAAATTCAAGCAATTGGGAGCAAAAAGAAGAGGATGCCATTGACAATAATGGAGCTAGAAAGGGTGAGGAGACACCAGTTTTTTCGTGGGTGAAAAGAGAAGAGTTGACCACTTATGAAGGGATTGACACCAAAGATCAAACACCAGGGGCAGCCAATGCTTCTGCAGTTCAAAACACCAAAGGAGCAACAAAAGCACACCCAAACAGCAAAGAAAATGTAGTCCAGGGGTGCAAAACTTGGCATAAAAAATCCAAGAACCTTTCTTGGAAAAATCTGGCCACAATTCTACTAAAGATAGTTGAAGGGAACAGCAGAAGCATTCTATGTGAGAGTTGGGCAGCAGCAACACAGATGGGGAGTGTGGAAATTTTTCATGAGTTTGCAAGTGGATGGAGCAACTGCCAAAAGTGTTGTTGCTACAAGAGCCGATAAAGTCAGAGTTGATATTTTGAGGACTTCACAAAATTGGGCTAAAAGAATCCAGGAGGAGTGGAAGTCATTGGAGGAGGATTTGCCACCACCCAAGCCTCATGACCTGAATTGGAGGGCAGCATCCAGTGGGTTCCCTTCATATGGTAACACGATGATGAAGATGAGCCATGAGATCAAGCTTTCCGGTTCCAACCAACCTTGATAGGATATAATATGATAGGTTATAATGGGTAATAGGTGTGTAGGAGAGAGAAACAGTTTAGGAATTAATTGTTCAGTTTAGGAATTAATTGTTGTTGGGTAGTTAGAAGTGGGTTGCCTTTATAAGAAGGCAAGAGGGGTCTGGTAGAGAGGGGAGTTTTGGGATATTGATTGTAGACAGGTTCATTAGACCTGTGAAGGGGATTATGCCCCTGGATTGTGCTTGTATAGACAATTTCTTACTGTGAATAATACAGATTCATTTCATTCTTTCCTATCTACTGTTTTGAGAGAGTGTGAGGGAGTTCTTGGCTAGGTTTCTTGTTCAGAAACATAACAGTGTCCCTTTCACATGATAATTCCAGGCTTATTTATAGAAAACTGGTTGCCATCAGTACTCAAGTTGTTGCAGTATATTATCCACATAATCAAGCTGTTAATTTGTTGTCATTTTGGTACCTAGATATTCCGGCTAAACGGGGAGGGATTTTGTAATGTCCAGAAATTAAACATTACATATTTGGTAATAGCCACAGCTGATTTCAATAACCTCAATGTCAGACCAGACTAAGTTAGTTCAGGATACCTCACTCCATGACTGATCATTCATGCTAAATAAAATCAGTAATAATAATCTACTAGAGGGTACACAAACCCTCAGTTTTGAGTTAACTAGTTGCAGAGACCTAAATAAAGACTCCATTCTAAGACTGATCACATAGCTCGACATAGATCAATCACAGCCGAGGGAAGGAACACAGCCCCCCAGTCTCAAGCTTACTAAACACAAATACTTCAATCCTAAGTTCATAAAACCACTATGCCTCCTATGTAAAAATAGACACTCCATCCCAAGCCCAACAACATAGCTCGACATAGATCGGTCACAGCCCAACTGATGGTACAAGAACAAATAGCTTCCACTCAACACAAGTATACTTAAAATCATACGTATTTTCTGAAAAAATAAAACACACTTCTAGTAGAATACAACAACAGAACTCGGTAGTCATTATATTTGCTGCTTCAGGGAAGGGAAGGACATGCCACTACTAACTTCTTTTCATTAAGGAAAAGATAAATTCATTAATTTCAAAAACATTACAAAAATTTCATTGATCAAACAAAATGGATATTTTAGAAACCAACGCATAAAGCAATAACTTACATCTAAAACATACTTACGCGACATTCCATGGTTCAGGGCCAAGAACCCTTAAATACGTAAGAGGATTCATAGTCCCAGCTCCAACCTGCTCAATACAGCAAAATGAAAAAAAAAAAATGGTATCAAAGAAGATTCAAAGCACATTCCAAGTTCAAACTGAACCTCACTACTTGAAGCCAACCCTAAAAGTATTAACAACAACAACAATAATAATATTATATGATAAGAGAAAGTGCATTGAGTCATTGACAGAGTGAAGAGTTTATACACTATCATCCAATTACATATTGCCGTGTATGTACAAATTAGTTGACTTACACTACTTAATAACTTAAAAGTCATACCTAACATGTTTTCCTATTGATTATGAATGTAAAAGTTTTTCGACATACAATTCACAGAAATTGGACTAAGAAATATAGAGTAAATTACACTAACACTCCTGAGGTTTTTTGAGATGCACGTGACCCCTCCTTCTTTAACATTCACAATAACCTCCTTCATCGGGTACAGGATGCAATGTTTGTTAAACAATTAAAAAACGTTAATGTAATGTTATGTGAGGTGTCTGTGTCAGTGTAAGGATAGAAAGAGGAGAGGTGCCATGTCCAATCTCAAGAAAAAAAAACTCAGGCGATGTCATTATAATATACTCAATAAAATAGCATCGGTGGGTTTATAAGATAATTGAAGCAAATGGTGAGTAAAAAATGCAGCAAGCTAGTTTAACTACCTCTGTGTTGCTACATTGCATTATGGAACATCCAACAGAGGCCCAGTATTCCTGCAATTTCCCAAACAAGATAAAATAATTGAACCATTGAACAATCTTCATAATAAATTTAAAAGAAAAAAACTGAAGGATAATGTGATTCTGTTGATGCAAATACCTGAAGGCGCTGAATGGCTTGTTGGAAGGTGAGGCTTGGGGGGTTAACGGAACGATTGTCAGAGTGAGTTGAAGCAGAAGAGTGGCGTGAGAGAGAAGGTGAAGGTGAAGGTGACGGTGAAGAAGGAGAATGAGGAGTGGTGGTGGCGGAGACGGTGGTGGCGAAGTGGCGGCGGCGGAGGAGGGAGTGGGAAAGGCGGAGGCGAGTGGTGGCGTTGGGTTTGAGAAGGGAAATGACTAAGGGCAAAGCGAGGATTCCCATGGCGCGACCACGGGTGGTTGTTCCACAAATGGGGGATAAGATAGGGTTTATCAAGTTTAAGCTTTTCGTTCCATTAGCAGTACCTGTTCTCCAAAATTACTATTTGAAAATAGAACCGAAGAACAAAACCGTTACTACACCTAAGCTTGGGTGGCCATAAAATATCTTTTCAAAATTAAAAGTTAAGTTCACTCCATTAAATATTTTTTTTACAAACTTATACTCTAATTATATTAAATTAATTTTTTTTCTAACTTATCAAATATTTAAAACATTGGTGTTTAAGTTGTTTAGGTTGTTTGAAATATTGATTAATAAGTTTTAAAATAATTAATGTAATTAAGTTATAAAATTATATCCATTTATTTGTAAAATTTAGAGACTAAAATGTATTAAAAAAGTTATAATATAACATTATAATTTTATGTCAAATATGTTTTGGTCAATTTAATCATATGAGTAGTAATCAGGAGTCTCGCATTCAGATGACATTATCTCATAGCAGTAATTTGTCCATTTGGTGATGAATGTGGTATTCTCTTTGTCAGATTGGTACATTAGTATATGGTTATATCTTAAGTACACATACATGAAGCTTAATACCTGGTGGACTGAACACTTCGTTGTTGGGGAGGGGTGCGTGTCTTTAGGACATGTCTTGTTTGGATCGATGAAGTTTGTGCACATTTCTCTTTAGTTGCTCTACTTCTTCACCAACACCATATTAGCAAGTCATGTAGTGTATTTTACCTCCTTGATAAGGTCCGTCTCCCACAACTTTTTCACCTTGGTCTCCGCCATCTTCCTCCTTTCATCTCCAAACTTATGCTTCTTCTAAGCGATCAGCCTAGCCTCCTTGGAGATAGTCAACTGATGCAACATTACCCCTGGGTAACATATCAGTTGATGTTCATGCATACAAGTTTTTGTTCTCTAGGAGCACCTTCACTAATTTTTGCTTATGCTCTCGGCTTAAGACACTATTGAGATTGGTGACTTGGTTGTTTAATTGACCTATCTTGAAGTCCTTTGTTTCCTTAAGATGCTCCATTTGGTCATCTATATTGGTACGGGGTCCAGGTCAGCCATTGCCACCTATGATCATCTGGCCTTCCTTGATAATTGATAAGACACCATATATTAACCTTGTAGTGTAGCATTCTCGGGCAATTTGTTGATCGACGTGTATGGGGCCAATTCCTCTTTTATCTAAAGGAAACTTCATGACCAGATGCGGGGTTGATATTATTACGCTGAACACATTCAGGCATGGTTATCTTATTAGCACGTTGTAAGACGTGTTGGTCTCGACCAACAAGTAACATACTTTAGAGCTATCAAAATGAGTTACAACCTGCGAGCCAACCAGGCCTACCACAGGTTCGGGTCGGATTAGGTTTGGAAAAATGTACTTTTTTTATGTAAGTCGAATTTCAACCGAGTTCATTTAAACCTAGTTTATCCAAGCTGAACCCGTGGTGAGCTAGGTTGGTTCACCAACCCACTTAACTTTATTTTACTAATTTATTATCTTATGAAACCATAAAAAAAATACTCCCATTACTCACCGTGACTGTACACCAAAAAAGAAACCTCATGTTACTCTAGCAAATATGTTTTGCTCTCATGGTGCTCTCACTTTACTGTTGATCATCCCCAACTTCCAACCTAGGTTAGTTGTTGTTAACTACCTTAGGTTGTATTTGGAAAACTATTTGTATTTCTCAATGACCCCGATCAAGCACACAATCTCAACAATTTCAACTACTATAGTTTTATCAGGAATTTTTAGATTAACTTTATAGGGGGAACTGACCTTTCCACAACATCAATGATTTCCATCCTGTCAACACCTGTATTCGCCTGAGCCTCATACAGTACAACAAACTTGTGTGGATTTTGAGTTTCTACGGGGAAGTAATGTTCCACAAGAGGCTTCATTGCTTTTGAAGTTTCATCCTTTGAAGCGTAACATGAGACTTCAATTGGCAAAATTTTCAAAATAAATCTAGACACATGTTTCCTTGTTGATGTTGTTGATGTCACTATCCAATGAACTATATCCTTGGGGCTTCTATCTTCATCTTTCTTCCTCATTTGAACAAATACTACACCATTACGACCAAAATCAAGCTTGACAAATCGTCTCTTTATTTAGATTTAAATTACAAAAAGTTTGTAATTTTAATTTCTTTTATTTAAAAAAATTGTAATTAAGTGAGTTAGTGAGCCAACCCGTTTAACCCATCAACTCATGGTGGGTCGAGCCGGTTCGATTTTTTCTAGCTCACTAATAAATGAGTTGAGTTGGGTTGACTCACTAAGTGACCAACCCGTGGTGGGCTGGGCCATGTCGTTTTGACAACACTAACATACTTCAACCTCTTTACTATCCTTCCTTAATCTGGTCCTGATTCATAAGGTACCCACATGTATCCACTGCTCGCTAAGGAACCGACGATCTGCTCGTTATAAGGTACAATCAGGTCTTAAAATATATCCATCTTCTGGAAAGTTTTATAGTAAAGATATTGATTGAATTTCCCTTATTGACTAGGACCTTCCCGATCCCATAGTCGGCCAACTCGATGGAGATAATCATAAAATCACCCTAATAGGGGTATAATGACTTGAAGTCCTGGTCGTTGAAGGTGATAGGCGACATGCTCATGATCCTTCATTCCACCAAGTGTACCAACTTGAGCGCTCTAACATGTCTTTTGCATGCTGACACCGATGATCCCCTACCTGTGAATCTTCCAGAGATCGTGTTTATATAACCCCTTAACAGGCGGTTCTTGCTACGACTTTTGCATTTACTTCTACATTGAGAAGTTTCTCTCCTACGCTTATGTTTAGCTCGCCTAAGGCTTCGTGTATAACTCTTTCGTCTAGGATGGCTCCTTTTCGCTCGGCAACAAATTGATGTTGAGGGCCTATTATAATTTCTTGGCTTGTGGAACACTAAGAGGGGTATAATTACTAAAGTGAGGGCTTTTCGGTTTATCTTTTCCCCCTGACGGTTTTTTGTTTGTCCCTTTCTTCTATACATTGGACGACATAAGACCTTTGACATCCTTCTCTTGTTGAATGATCTTAGTCTTGGCATCCTTATTTCCTCCTTGTATTTCCTTTGCATTTCGTCCATATGCCACTACATTCTCCTCATTATCTCCATCGAGTCCATCTGGTTGTTAACAATTTCCTCTTATGCTTGATTGCTCATCATATTTCTTGTGGTTAGAATGTGAGCTTAAAAATTTTTGCTCGACTCTATGGTGTACACCAAAATGTTTTAGGTGTATGAGGTTGAGTGTTCACTTCAAGCAGTCTTCCTTACTCTTGAACTCTCTTGTTGTTCAAATACTTCAATCGATGAGGATGTATCTATTAAAAATATTTTGATGTTTAAGTCAATTTAGTGTTCGATCATTTAACAATTAATTATAATAAATGTGTCATCACAAGTTTCAATAACCATATATTTAATTTATATTTATAGATTTCTTCGTGTGTTTCTTATAAAAATCAGTCTAATATAATCTAATTCTATTAAACATGATTATTAACCTGTTTTACTTATCTTAGATAATCGAACATGTTACACACTCGTAACTTTCATCCCAATTTCAACTATTAATTTGGTTTAATTCATTTGGTATGTAACAATCGATATATATACTATATATATATATATATATATATATATATATATATATATATATATATATATATATATATATATATATATATATATATATATATACATTTAACCACTTAAAATTACAAAATAGCACTTTATCATTTAAAATTAAATATTTTATTATTATATTAAACATCAAGTGAGTAGTAAGATATCATTTCCCATTTATGTAACTCATTCTCCACGGTTGGAACTCTGCAAATAAAAGATAAATATATTTTATTCTATAGCATTTTAAATTTCATGATTATTAAATTCAATTATCCAATATTATGAGATAACTTTTAAGTAATATTTTAAAATATATAAATATGTTAATTATTTTCTTTAACCTTTAAATAAATATGTAAAATTTAATCTTTCAAAAATATATTATTTCATCTTTGTGCATCACTTGATAAAAAGAGACACAACGCTGTTAAATATGTAGAAGAAAATAAACTTCAAATTTGTTTTATTTGAAATTTGATGAAACACAATATAAATTGTTTTCAGAACTAAAAGACAAATTTGCTAAAATCATGTTGAAGTTTTTTTAGAAAATGAAAAAGAAAAAATCAAAGAAAACCACAAAGACCAAACCCTTCTCCATAAAGGTGATGATCAAATCAATGTTTTGATCTGTGGCTATCACATCAAAATCAAATTCGAACTTCATCTCATAATCTAATTGGAACCCAAAAGGAAAATCAGAGAATGGGAAACGAAGAAGAAGAGGAATTGGTGGCTGAAGTTGAAGCAGTGGAAGCCGTGTATGGAACCGATTGCACCGTTCTCAGTTCATTTCCTCCCCATTTTCACCTCTTTCTCAAACCCAGAACTGCTGATGTTTCCTCCCAACAGGTCTTCCCCTTCTCTTTTTCATTCTTTTCCCTTCAATTTCACTATAGTCCATTTTCCTGTTATTTTACCAACCCCCTAAAAGTAAATCTTGCACGTAAAATTGCTCTTAAGATGCAGTGTTATTATATTATATAGAGATTCATGCCGTTAAAGTGGAACTAGATTCGGATTACTTAATGAAGATTTTTAAACTTGAGACCCGTTGATGAAAAGAAATCATAAAAGAGGGTGGTTGAAATGAGAGACCTTAAGTCATTGGTTGGAGGGAAACTAGATGTGGCATGCCGGATTTGTCGGCAGAAATCAATCAGTAGTAAAGTTGATTGATACTTTGTACCGATGTTAGTATCATAAAAATTTGTATAGAGTTGTGTTAATTTAATACGCTGGAAGGTTTAACAGTAGTGGAGGAAATTATTAGATTATCCAGAGAATCATCATAGTCCCTTTCCAATCACTTAACACATACTGAATTTAACTTTTTCTTGTCAGTTGAAAATTCCATGTCATGTGAAAACTGGATGGGATCATGGATACATGGTAGCCTTGGACCATTTAATAATGTCTTCAGCTCAAAGAGTGTGGTTATTTGTGTTATCAAATTTGTGTATTCCTCCCTTCTATCTGAAATTATAAGTTCTGAGACTTTACGGAATTCTCACTTTGGTGTTTATTGTTAGGGCAAAAGGACAGTAGAATTAAAATGACAGAAATGAGTGACTTTTGTAAAGTTGGGGACTAAAGTGGATTTTTTGTAAAATTAATGACTATCGTGATGAATGCTTGTAATTTAAGTGATTGGAATGGGGGTTTGGTTTGCTAATTTTGTTTTTGAGATTAATTTTAAGCAATTTCAGTGTAAAGATTTTTATATTGTTAATCAGTTAGAAATCACAAGTATGACTTTTGAAGTAGTTGTTACAATAATCTGTGATCTTACTGCACGTGATTGTCTGTGATTGGACACACATGACAATGTAAAAACAAGTTAGATTTCTGATGTATTAAAAATTAAATACAAGTGTATGATTGTTGGTGTTGATTTAAAGTTATATCCCCCTTATTCTGTTGGTGTTGATTTTAGATGTGGAGCTCTGCCACTGGAGCAAGTGTCTGATTTTTAGTAGTTTCTTATGTTCATTTTCTTTGCAGTTTGTGGAAGCTGTTCTGGAGATAAAAGCTACCTCACAGGTACATTTTGGCTGTAAATATGCATGTGATCCGAGTAAAGTATCACATTCACTTTGTATATGTATGGACTGTGTAGTTTTCTTCGAGGGAGTTTGACTTCTGCACAGTGTAAAACACATGCACCTAGTATTTTAAATGGGTTTCCCTTACAAGTAGTAAAGTGACTTAGAAAATTGACTTTTGTTTCGTTTCTTGTTGTAGTATCCAAAAGAACCACCTTCTATTGAGCTTGTGGATTGCAAGGGTCTGGATGAACAGAGACAGAAACATCTATTAAATTACATACAAAGTAAAGCCTGTGAGATCTCCCCTTGTTTAATGCTTGTAGCTCTTTGTGAGGTAACAATTGCATCATTGATCTAGCTGCAAATTTTAAAACAAGAATAGTGATGGTTTTGCTCCATACATATATGTCCCTTGTTTGTTAAGCATTTAGTTAGTAAACTCTATAGCATCTACTTCGATTGCATTTTTGCTTTGGTTCTGGTTGAGATGAAAAGATTTAATAAAAATAAGGTCCCTTTCCCCCAAACTATTTTTATCTGGTGATATTTATCAGTAGATGAATTTTATATGCACTCAAGTCCTTGATATCGGGGAAGAATCTTGAATTTAAGTGCTTTAAAGTAATGAGGCTAATAGCAAATGTGGAAAGTTCTGAAAAACAGGGTGAAGATCTGTGTTAGTTTAAAATAAAGTGATAGGAGATACCTCAGTCAGTGTTTTTGGGTTCTTGGCCAATAATTTAAACTTATGGGCAGATTTGAGACTTGATGATAAGACCAAATCAGTGGTACAGAATAACTAAGCTCGGGATAAGGGAGTTAGGCTGGTGTATGAGAAGCTTCAGGTAGCCAACCTAGCCATACTGTTACAGTAGAAATTGGGCACAATCTTGCCTTGAATTACATATTCTATTGTCAAACAAGGGTCTCCATATTCCGCAACTGCTTTGGGGGCATGCTTCCTTGTACTCGAGTGACTCATTTAGTTCCAGCTCCAGCTTACCCTCCCTTTTTCATCTACTCCCCCTGAAACTACCTGTGGCCCATTCCTCTCTATCACGTACACATGTTATGCATCAGATTGCAGTAGTCTGCTGCATTGATTTCCTCATTGTGCCTTAGGAAAGATAAGCTGCTTTGTACCTTGCTTCCTTGGGGTTGTATTTAGTCATATGAGGTCTATAAGCCTAAAATTTCATGAGAATACTATTTTAAACTTATAGTTCCATTGAGTTTGTAGGTAAATCATTAATTAAGCAACATATTTGTTTAGATAACGGCAGTTGTTTATATCTTTGTCTTGTAATATTTGGTTACCTAAGTTTTAGAAGATAAAGGGTTTGACAAAATTAGTGGATAAGCTAGCTCAGTGCTGTAAAGTAAGCTAAATTTAAAATGTTATCAAGTTTGAATCTTTATGCTAATATGTTAGTTGATTGAATTACAATGTTTAAGAAAAGTAATTGTTGAATTATTTGATAAATATAACATGGAATAAAATAACATTATTTGATTATTTATCCATAATTTTAAAAAATTGTAAACTATATATATTTTCAAATAATTATATTTTTTAATGGTTTTTTTATTTCAATTCAAATAATTTATTATCTTAAATATTAGGATGCAATTTAGAGTCTATCTTAGTTAAGTTTGTTGAGCTTATCTTGTTAGCTGTTATCAGATTCCCCTTAGTCCCCAGCTCGAGGTGTCTAGTTCTCGACATGAGAAAATGTGTTAGAGATCTTATATCGACTAAACATAAAGGCAAATTATACTATATGAGTGAATGTAAAACTTACCTTACTAAATTGGTTTTGTGAGGTTAAATTACGTTTAAATTCTACTTTCTTAAGAAGATTTTTCTTTATAGTTTTATTCTTTTGTTAAATATTTTATCCAATGAAATGAGATTATAAGGAATGATATTTGATGAGAGTGAGGGAGAGAGTGTGTTAAGGAATTTTGAAGATTAGAAGGATAAGTAATAGTAAGGATAAAAGTTGGAATCCTTAGAAAAAGGGTAAAAGTTGGAAAAAGAATAAGCTGAGGTTAAAGGTTCAAATGCAATACAAAGTAGTGTTTTAAAAAATTCTATAAAGTGGTGATATAAGTTCTTTTATAAAAAGAGCTCTTTTTGGTGTTTTTGAAAGCTAGTAAAATAACCTAGAAGCTATCTTATTGTCTTGCCAAACAAAATGAAAAATGAGTAATACTAATGGTTAAAATATTGCTTAATAATGTAGGACTGCAGACTTATTCATTAAAAATTACTCCTCGCATTTTTTGCTATTGTTTTTGTTGATAACACGTTCATGTATTGCTTTGTAGTTTCTAACAGCTTTGGATAACATGATAGTTGCATAGCATGAAGATACACGTGTCATATCAAATATAGTTTTTCATACAATAATAATTGATAATTGATTGTTGAAATGTATCTGAAGGAAGCTGTTGAGAAACTGTCAGCTATGAATCATCCTGATGGTGATTGTCCATTGTGTTTATTCCCTTTGGTCCCAGAAGATCAGCAAAGCGAAACTTTGCCTTTTATGAAGTTAATGTCTTGTTTTCATTGCTTCCACAGGTGCGTCTAATAATTTTATAATTCTGATTTTTCCCTTCTGTTCGCACATGTATAACATTAGATTTTTAGAAGTTTTATGGGTTTATATTTTTTCATGACTTAGCATTAGATTTCCATATGTAATTAGTAATTGTCTATAATTGGCAGTGAATGTATCATTAGATGGTGGAAATGGCTTCAAAGTTCTAAAGAACCCGACTCTGCCAATACAGACAGTGCAGCTGCACATCGGAACCATGGTATGGATAATTGGAAGGCATTTTGACAAGATTAAACATAGTTTTCAATATGAAAGTTTTCTTGTGTACGACCAAAACATAGAAGCTTGGAGAGCTAATATATTCTGTAGAAAATTGCAATTAGCTTCTGAAGTAGGTCAATAATTTTCAGTTTCTAATTGGGTTTAATGAACATTATTTCAATTAGAGTAAATTCATGTTTAATTTTTGTCGTTCAGAATCTTGTTAAATGGATAAGATCCCATCATAACTCCTTGATATTGTTTTTCAATAATCTTTTGCTTGAAAATAGTCGTTTCATTCACAGTCTGAATGTTTCACATAAGTTTACATGTGGTCTTCTATGTGAAATTATTCTCATCGTTAAGCCTCTGTGTAATCACACCCATTTTTTTATTAAAAAGTTTAGCAACAAGCCATGCTTTATAGTTATTCATAGAATCATCTGAATTTTCCTTCACATGACAAACTGTATATACATCCAATGGTGGTCCTGTGAAGAGGTTAAGGCACAAGAGACCTAGAGTTGTTAGTTACCAAGGCAACAAATTCAGCTCGCATTGCTGCTTTCCAATGAGTAATGCCTAAGCTTTCTTCACGGTATTTGATTCCATAGTAGAAGTAGAAATATATAGCATGTAAGAGTGTTGGAGACTGCCCTGTCTGTTTCAAACCTTTTCTTGCCGAGGAATTTATGTTTTTTAGTGTTGATGATATTTATATTTTTTTAAGACAATCCGTTTAGGTTAGATGATTCAGCTTCTTTAGTCATGGATTCTTTATATAATTATTTTAAATATCCACAATTTGATATTTTAGTTTAGAGATTGTATTTAGGTAGCATATTAACGTCTATTCTATTTTTTATTGCATGAAATGCATACCTCATTTGTCCTGCTTTAATGCAGTCCTAATAAAAAGCCATGAAAATTCGTAGTATTGTATATTCTCATGGAATTTATGTTTTTTATTGTTAGACAATCATAAGAAAATGGAAGAGAGTGTCGGAAACTGCCCTGTCTGTCGCAAACCTTTTCTTGCCAAGGATTTGGACCATGTGCTTGCCCTAGTTGGATCATACTCTTCCCAATCGGTAAGTTATTTGTTTCAACTCTACTGCATGGACTGTAAATGAGAATTTCATTATTGGTTTATATTTGTTTGCCTAAATGGCTTGGAGTTAGATGATAGGCCTAGTTGGGAGATGGATGAATTGCCTTTGGGTCAATACATTCTATCTGATAGAATTGTTCTTGCTGCTTGCAGAAAACAATTTTTTTCCTTTATTGAGGAGAACCCGATGATAATTTAATGGTTAAGAAATGAGTTGGAAGTTTAAATTAACGCATGATGTGCTCAACTTTATTCTATTGATACTCACAATTATAAGATACATGAAAAGAAAACGTAGATTATGTATTAAGCTTTTAACAGTCATTGACAACCTCAATTCCATTTTGTAGCATTAAAAGCAATGTTCAACGGACTTGAACCAGTGAGACTGAAAACCTATTAACACTTTTCAAAGATGGAAGTCTCCGACAAACTTTTTCAATCTGCTTTTTACTTCTTAGGCATCCAACATACTAGTTGTGTTTATGTCAAATCTCTCCACATCCAGTTGGTCTGCGCACCACACTACTTTCCGTTGGAAATTTCCTGCTGTACCCCTAGGGCATTAAGTGGCATACTTGCAGCCAATCTTACCCGTCAGCAAACTTGTTTCTCATATCTGTAAAATGCTCAGTTTCGCTATGTAGATTTTCACTACCATCCTATTCTGAATCTCATAGTTTTCATAAATAGTTATTTCATATGCATTTCAAGAATGGGTTTGTTTTAGATTGTTTGATATGTTGAATTGAATCTGATATTTAGGCTGTGGAATAGAAGAATTGAATTTTTTTCAGAAATATATATTTCAACCAACTCGCTGTTTGTGGTACACTATTAGATGCTTGTTGTGACTCTTGCCCTTTGTTAGTTTTAATCTTGTAAAATAGAAGTGAAGTTTTATCCACCAGTTATTGATTGTAGAACGAGCTCTCAATACCAGGAATCAATTTCAGTGGTAGCCTTTATAGGGTCAACATTTTGATGGACTGTGTCAACACTTCAAACTTGATATTACTGCCAAAAAATTGGTTGAATGACAACAATCTTGTTTTGAATATTAGTTACTTATATGTTGATCTTGAGGTTGGTAATTGTTTTCCATTGGATTTCAGACTTCAGACAATGAAGAACTCAACGGTGAAGATACGCTCCTTCAATCAGAGAATGAGATCATTAGGAGACAAAAATTTGAAGCCATCCTAAATTTACAGAAGGAGAACAGTGGCTTGATTGAACCCAAAAAAGATATATTCATATTACCTGGTATGTATCTTCCACAACCAGCTGCAATGCCGAGCTCGACATCAACCAAGGAATCTGATGAGCAGACAGAAAATGAACCACCTGCAGTTGTGTCAGCAAAACATGCCGGTGGGACATCCAATGGACCTAGTTCTAGCAGGCAGAGGAATTTCGGTCAAAGGAGGCAGAGAGCAAGAAGTGATAACCACTCTAGTTCAACTGTAAGAAATCCAAGAAAACCAGTTCAACAGTGGGTAAGAAAAGATACTCCCAGCAATAAGCAATAGAAGTGATGTCTCTCACTGGTATAGCAGTGTGTTTGGTTTAGAGATGTGGATGTGGAAATTGGAAGTAGATTTTGCTTTATTTGAAGAGAAAACAAACATACTTTAGGTTTTATATCAAATTTATGTTCAAAAATGGTGAAAAACAAAGTATAGATAGTAGAAAAAGACAGACATATGTGCCTCTTTTTTCCCTTTTTCAGCTAAAGGGGTGCTGGAGAAACAGAAGCGAGGAAAGGAAAGACAAGCAAATTGCTGTTTTCTGTTTTTGCTTTTATGATTGATTTTGCAATCAAGTTATGATTTGACATTCTGCCTTTTCTCATAATATTTTCTTAATCGGAGATTCTTTGTTTTGATATGGAGTATTGAATTCTACTTTTAATTCTATTAAAGGAATGGCCATTGAGCCTAACTGAATTTTATGCCTCGTGTTGCAGTTCTTGCAGAATGAATCAGCACATCAACACTCTTCTCTTCTTTGTGTAATTTGTGGTTTTTCTCTTTACTTATAATTTTTATAAGATTTAATACTACTCTCTATTTTTTACCCATAAATAAAAATAAATAAAAATATTATGAGTAAAATTTGAAGCCAAGACCTCACCCTTCAATACAACACTTCTAACTAAAAAAACTATCTCTACTTTTTAATATAATAATAATAATTTAAAAATACATTACTATCCATTAATCAATTTAGAAATTATAACAACGGCTATCCTTAAAATCGTCATTATAACATTATACTTAGTTACAACAGTGTCACTCCTTCTTCTGTCAGAAAAACATGTTATTCATTATTAATTAAGCAATATGTCATAAGTCAACACAATTACTTTTACAGTTGTTAGATATACATCCACTTAAATATATACAACAACTTTACATTATTTATTTAAGCTTTAACAAAAAGTATTAATTTAATTAAAATATTTTAACGGTTTCATTATTTATTTAAGCTTTAACAAAAAGTATTAATTTAGTTAAAATATTTTAATAGTTTAATCGAATTGTTGTGGTATTTGAAAAACTATTTAGAATGTCATGTATTTGTATTATAAATAAAGGACTAATTAATTTAGAATGTGATGTATTTCTAGTATAATAATATAATAATTCTATTTTTCAAGTTATCACAAAGTTATGTGATGATTATGGAGATTTAAAAGACTTTTTAATAGTTATCTAATATTTAAATGTGTTATAATTGTCATATTAATTTAGATATAAAGCTAATCAACAATTATACTAATTTAACCAAAATATTATATTAGTTTAATCAACATGTGAGAGCGTGGAATAAAAGTACCAAGGAGGTGTATGTTTATCATTTTCATCACTATTGTTACATTTAAACTTCATTATATTAATTTTCTATTTTTTTCATATTTTTGCTTTCACCATGATATTATTTTCTCATGTGGAGTTCTTTGGGAATTGCTATTGTTATCCTGTTTTAAATTATTTAATTTTTTATTGGAACAAGATAGATATTCACTTTACTCTATCATCTTTTAATGCTAAATCATAGTGTTTGTATTTAATGTTTTAACACTTTATTCATAATTTATAAATCTTGTACTTCTTTTTAAATATTTTATATATAAATAGTTAACTAAATTATATTTTTCTCTTTATAATTCACAACCATCATTCTCAAGCTATCAAATTCTAAGAACACACAATCTATGGTCATTTTTTCATAATCATACATTTCTCTCTCTCTCTTGATTGGTTATATTCCTAGTAGAAATAACTGGTCTAAAACCTTTGACTTTTGCAAGTTTTAATGATAGCAATGTGTAGGGGATGACTCTTATAACTACATGTGGCAAATTTAAAATGTGGTACTTATGTTTGTATTTTATCAAAATAAATATATTTTAAAAAGCTAGTTATATACATGATTTTATTATATAAAAAAAATAATGTTATCAAAAAATAATTTTATTTGATTATAAGTGAGATCATGTTTAGTTAATGTGATTTTTTTGGTTAATTACAAAATCATGTGACACATACACAACTTCAAACATACTAGGTATGTGCATATTATTATTATTCACATAATCTTTATTGGGTTTGCATGTTTATTAATGGTATAATACAACATATGTTAGTTATGACATATAAGTCTTCTTATAATATTAACTTATTTATAATATTATAATCTAAGCTTACTATAACATTATAAGTTTATTCTTAGCATGAAAAAATATTTTAGAATAAATATGTTATCAAAGTTTTTTTTGACAATATATATATATATATATATATATAATCTACATTAATATTTGTACAATTTTGTGCAAAGTATTTATAAAATATTAATATTTTTTTTATCAGAAAGAAACATTAACTTATTAAACCAATTTCATAATTTTTAGACTATGTGATCTATGTAACTATCATCTTTCTTTTATTTGAACAAACTAGTCATCTTAATTCAATGAATAGGGTTTGATTATAAAGTAAGTTTCAAAAACCTCTTAAGTGGTTCAAGTTTCAAATAAAAATCCCACCTTATCTTACAAAAAGAAAGAAAATTAAAGAACATGGATGGTATAAATTATATAAACATGAGTTTTTTTCACAAAAAAGATAAGAAAATTACATAACTAAGAGAGAAGAGATATTACTAATTACAATTTCTTCTCTTCAATACATGGAGATGATCCAAAAGTTCATGGCTGAATGGAGTGAATCTTTTTATGTTTGCAAGCACAAGAGGAGCTTACAAAGTTTTTGACCAAATGAAGATATGTTTTAAGGTCATGACACATAACAACATCTCTCTTATCTAGACATGGAAACTCTCTACTACTTAGTCTCAACTCTTGTCCAATGTCAACATATTCCAATTGCATGCTTTCTATGTACTTGTACAACCATTTTGACCAAATTCCCACACCAACATTTTCATTATTTACCAATTCATCTAAGTTCACAATAAACCCCGGAACTTTTGTAACAACATCATCAGAGTTTACTATTCTTAGTATCTTAATTCCTTTTTGTTCCAATTGCTTCCTAAAACTCTCATTTCCCACACGAGGTCCACCAAATGAAATAACGGTAACCATCGGTGCATTCTTGAAAGTGGTGGTTATGTCATATGCGCTCAAAATTGCAAGTGCAGCTCCAAGACTATGACCCGTTAGGGTTAAACTAAGGGGTTCGTTAGTGTATCTCTGAATCACTCTTCCAATCTCTTTTCTTATCATCTCTTGTAAACTTGCACGTGTAGAGGTTTTGGACGTGTAAAGACTCAAAAACCCTTTTTGCACCATGGGATCAAGACAATCTTCTCCTGTGACAAGACTTGGCAAGTTTGTTAAGGAGACTCGTAAGTTTTCTAACCACTCCAAACATGTAACTGTTCCTCTAAAAGCAATAACAATGTCTCGTCGACCGAGTCGAACAATTTCTTTCTCATTTACACATACTGCTATGTATCCGACTAAACTAGATTTGATACACAACTTTTTGAAAATTTTATTTATGCATGTTGGCACATGAATTCCACATGTGACATATAAATATTTTGATATCTTATACCCATAATTTTCCATACCACACTTTTTCAAAAGTGACTTTTTTGAATAAAGAGAGGTAGCATAGGTAAGAGAAGTAGGGTCAAAATCAAAAGAGTTATATGTAGCATCTACAAAGTGGCCATATCTTAAAATTTCCCAACGTAGATTATCATCAAGAGGATCCAACAAACCTTTCCAATGGTCAATTCCTTGGTATTGCTTCCATTTGTGTCTAAGTTTGGGAAAGTTGCATTTGGTTGAGGGGGGTTTGAGTTGGTTCCATGATGGCAAAGACTTGCTGAATTGTGAGCTTATGTTGGATTCAAAAAATGGACAAGTAGGGTTGTATTGAGAAATAGAGGATGATGCACGTGGCTGGATTGAAGCTACTCTCATAGCAAGCTTCATTATTGTAACTATGGCTATTGCAATTTATGTATTTGCATGACCTTTATATATGGGGAAAAGAAGAAAGTGGAGAATGATAATGAGGTTGACTATTTTTGAAATATGATTGATCACCTTTTGGTTTTGGTAAAATATTTATGTTTACTTTATGTATTGTAATAACTTCTTGTTTTATTCATTTAATCTTATACACATGTGTGTATTCTCAAATTGTTTATGAAAAAGACAAGACAACACAATTTTCAATCAAATGAAATTTGGTGGTGTTATTTTGGATTTGATAGTTGATTTTTTTTTGTTAGGTTCAGATGTTCATATGTATGATCAATATAGTTTTCAAATATTGAATTTAATGAATGAGACTACTTATTGTAGTATTACCATTAAGTAAGATTGTTGGTAAATATTTTCTATTTAGGAGTATACCTGAGGTTGCATGTTCCTTTATGAAAGCACATAGATATATACAAAAATAAGCAAAGAAAAAAAGATAAACATATCTCTGTCTTAATTTTTTTCTTCTTCTAAATTTTTTATAAGATCTCATAGTTAAATACATATATACATTGCTAGTGCTTTGGGAGAACACATCAAACAAAATATAACATATTTTTAGCAGTCCTATTTTTATGCATTTGTTTGTAATGTTTTTCTTTGTGGGTATTGATGTGAGTAGTGTAGTCAGTGTCATGATATTTAGTAGTGATAATAGTGTAATACACAATGGAATAGGGTATGACCAATGCCACTAAAATCTCCTCTCTTTTTTTTTTTTTTGAAACAAATGAATTATTTCATTTTAATAGCATATTCTACATATTCTCTTTGTTGAGTATGGATTCAGCACTTGGAAGAAGAATATTACAAATGGTGCAATATCAAATCAAATCCTCACACATCTTGTCTCATAATAAAAAAGTAATAATTGATAACATTTTTTAATCATTATTTATTACAGAAATGCTAGCCATATCATTTCATCATGAAACTTGTCTTTTTCTTATAAACTTATATTCTATTCTCTTATATTAGTTAGTAAATGTTAATAAATTTTGATTAATTTGTGAGCTTGTTAGGATCATTCCTTGTATTGTTATTGATATACACACTGTTATAAACATATTCAACTTTTAAAAGTAGATCAATATACCCTTTAAGATGTATTTGATTTGTATTTAAAATAATCTTTTCAATATTTTTCAGAATTAATATTTCTTACAAAAGTATAATTTTTGTGAATAATAATGTATTACTAATATTTTTTTTTGTTTGATAAACAATATTTTTTGTCACATGATAATATTATTTAGATAAGAAATGTATTATTCTAAAACATCAATTGTAAAATCCAGCCTAATTTAAGTATCATATTAATATTATTTTATGATTTAACCATACATACTATATTAACACGTATATTATGTTACAAATTTATTTCAAATCTTAACCACACCCGGATACTTTTATTATTTTAGATAGCAATGGACGCAGACATAGAATGGAGATAATGTGAGTGATTTTTTTTTTATCAATTATCTTAAGTGAATAATTAATTAAAATTTTTTCTTGAAAATTATTTGTGAGTAATTAGTTAAACTATTTGTGAATGCTTTGGTGAAAAATCTAAGGGAAAAATATGTAGAGAGAAAGTTCAATTGGTGAGATGTAGTAGATTGTAACATTGGTATCTTTATACCTTCATTTTCATTTAGCATATATAAAGTTAGATTTTTTTTTGGCCAAATAAATAATGATGATATATAATAATGAAATTCTTGACTTAATAAATTTCTTGTTCATCGTTGTTGTTGGAGAGTGTTTCTTCATCCATTGATAGGTTAATTACCCACTTGGTTTTGTGATCTACAATCTTAGGTCGTATTCGTTTTCAATAAGAGCACTATCATTGATTCTGAATTTCGATTTTTTTTCAAGAAGTTTCATCAATCATAATGTAAGAACAAAAAACATGTTTTTCAGAACAACAACGCATGATTGGTAGCTTACTTAATATGGCTTATTAGGGTTTACTTACTTACTTACTATGTATGGCTTATTCAAAAGTAGGGTTTACTTACTTATTATCTATGGCTTATTCAAAAATAGGTTTAAATCCTCGTATTGTTTTTATATTTGTTAGAAAATCTGAAGTGGATTCTCGTTTTTTTAACTGTCTCAATTGAGTTCATATATTTGTAAAACTATCTCAATTGAGTCCAAATATTTGAAAAATTGAGTCAATTAAATCTTGTCTGTCAAGTTTTCACAGACGACGTTAAAATTTGCTGACGTGGTGCACACTTAATCTACTAATGTAAAACTGTTATATTATGTGGAATTTTTTAACTTACACAAGTAAATAAACTTACTGATTTAAAAATACTCTCAGCAAAAGTTACAACAATAATTAGCTCAATGAAAAAGGGAGTAGGGCTCAACCTGGAAAATTATAACCAAAACACCATCACTGCTTCTTCTATTGTTAAACTCCTTTCGTATCCATGGTTTTAGCACCGTAGAAACTGCTTCGGAAACCACCATTACTCCCCTTTAAATTTATTTCTGCCATTAACCCTTCTTCTCACCTCCAAAACCTTATTCTCACTATTCCCTCACAGTGTCACCCTCAACCCTCTCCCACAAGCCCGGATACGCAACAATTCGATACCCCCATCGTGATCTTTCCCAGTTTTCCTTTTAGGTTTTTCCCAAAACTCGATTTTCAAAGTGGGTTTCGTTCCCTAGATGATGGGGTGGAAGAAGATTCTGGAACCATGTGTTGAAAACACCTTCTCCCGAAATTTTAATTTTTTTCCTACCCTTTTTGTTGTTTCTGTTTCAGTAGGTTTCAATTTTCCTTGGTTTCAATTGTTCACCACCTCAACAACCATCACCGTCGTCGTTGGCGGAGGGGTCCTTTCCGGTCACAATGCTTCAAATCCTATTTCATTAAAGATCTCCTAATCCGAAGAAATCTCTAATCTGAACAATTAAATAATATAACATAACACGTCATATAACACTTATACAAGACTTAATAACAAATTAAATAACAAATTTCACGTAATATAAGACACATGCATCAGCAGATTAAGTGTGTATCACATTAGCAAATTTTAACGCCGTTTATGAAAACTTAATGGACAGAACTTAATTGTCTTAATTTTATAAATATATGAAACCAATTTTGATAATTTAAAAAACAAGGTCTCATTTGAGATTATCAACAAATATGAAGACGATCCAAAGGTTTAAACAAGTAAAAGTTGGCAACCAACTACTTTTTTGTTTTTTCAGTAATGAAAAAGTATATTAGTGAGTAATATAAAACATAGAAAGAAATATAGATTTTTTTATTTCCCTGTTATTTTATTGTCCTGTATCTTTGAGAAGTTGCTTTGCATGTGCCCTATTTACGCAATGAAGTAAAACTTGCCTTATTTTTTAGTAAACCACGTTAACCGACCCATGGAAATGATGTGACACAACCAAGAAAAAATAAGTGACAGTTATGGTTTCTTTTGGTTAATGGATTGTTACATTTGAAACAGCATTTGTTTTATGGTTTCATGATGGAAACAACTGTAGAGAATTTTGTGACATTTTGTCTTGTCTTTTTCAATGTCCCTATTTACTTTCTCCACGTGTTTGCTTTGGCAACACATGGCCAATGGCTATGTAGGAAAATGATGACAGTGTAAGTGCTGAGTGTTATCTTCGTGCTCCTCCACTTTTATGTTGTTCTTCTCTATACATCACTGTTCATGCACAATGAGTACAAACACACCTTCCTTCCACTATCATATATACTCGAAATATAGTCTATGAGCATCAAAATAATTGATTTATTTTTGTTCTGGGTTTTTTTACTTCACGTGTTATTGTGTTTTAATATTCAAAATGTATTAGATAATGAAATCGAAAATGAAAATGATAAAGGTTAATTGTTGTTTTTATATTAATTATTTCAGGTGTGGGGTTGGGGTCAATGGTATATTGTTGTACACGTTATTAGTGATTCAAATGTTCGTTCTTGCGTTACCGTTTGTCTTTGTACTTAAAGATTATCTATACTCTAATGCTAAAATTAGTAAAGATTCAGCAACACAGACTATTAATCTTTATTAAATGTCATCACCTATTTCTTTATCTCAAATCTGTATTTATAAATTTTAGAATAGGCTTTGAATAAGTGATAACCTAATTACGGTCTAATTGATAATAAACATACTTTGTCTTAAATTTATCAGTATTAGAGGTAATTTCTTTATAAGCTAATCGTTCTACCTATTGGTAACAATCACATGATCTTAGGAGTAGTGTGTGGTCATGTTTGTGACATGATTAACAGCTTGGACCGTCCGGTCCAAGGTTGACGGACGATCATACGATATATATAAATATTTATATATTTTAATATGTAGAATGAAATAACATTACAATCACATAATCTAGTTAATGGAAAAAAATAAACAATAAAAATTTAATAAGAACTCAGGTGAAAATACCTAAATATGGTGATGACAAATAAATCTATCTCCATAAATATTATTTGAATTCATTTACCAGAATTTCCCACATTGATTAAATATAAGTATGAATACATGTAATATCTGATTTTTTTAATTATATGGATAGAAATAGGAATGTAAATATTTATCATATTCATCGTCTCCTCGTCTATGTCTTCGTTTAAATTACTAAAATATTTATAATATAAAAGTCTTATATATATATATATATATATATTATATATATATATTATCTCTAGTTTTGTAAGTTTTTTTTTTCTTGGTTACATTTTTTTTTCATTTTTGGCTTGTTTTATATTCACAAAGTTTAATTAGATCTTTAAAATACTTTTCCTCTTGTCACAACGTTAATTACAATTTTTTTTCTGTGTGGTTATGCTCAATTGGATATTCTCAGTCTCATTGAATCAAATAATTTCTAGGTTTTACATTTTTCAGTTTTATTTATCATATTATATTAATTGATATTTGAAAAAATAAAAAAATAAGTATGAGTATAAGTATACAAGTATATATATGTTATCCGATAAAGATGAAATTGAGACAGTAATTATATATTTTTTGAATTTGGAAATGAGAAAAAAAATATGAATTGGGGAATGAAAATGAAATAATAAAACCCATACCCGCCCCACTCCATTTTTATCCCTACACCTAATTATGAATTACATAAATTTTAATGGGTTAAATATGTTTTTAGTCCCTAAACTATTGACCGTTTCTGGTTTTCGTCCTGTTTCAAAGTAAGGTACAATTTGGTCCTCATTCTTTTCGAAACGTTCGTTTTAGTCCTCGGAATTTTGGTTTTAGTCCTCATTTGTTCCTAAATGAGGACTAAATTTTTAAACAGTGTTTAATTTTCGAGGACTAAAACGAACGTTTTCGAAAAGAATGAGGACCAAATTGTACATTACTTTGAAACAGGGACGAAAACCAGAAACGGCCAATAGTTTAGGGACTAAAATCATATTTAACCCAATTTTAATTGAGTCTTGTTGTTTTCAAATTTGAGCTATATTTTATTTTTTGTTTCTTTTAATAAGTTGAAATATTTTTTAAATAATAAGAGTTTCTTTTTCTTTTCTCCTATACTATAGGCATAAGATATGAGAAATATAATAATTTAAGATTATCTTTAACTTTGGATTAGTAATTGGCGACATAAGATTGAGATTACTAAGTTGCCAAGTTTTCTAAAAATTCTATATAATTATTTTAATGAGTCATTTTTAATTTTATTTTCAAACGATTACCGTTTTATCATACAGTATTAATATTAATATGGCATAAAAATTTGATTTTTGTTCAAGTTTTAATGTTGATTTCCTGGAATTGAGGTGGTTTTCCTTTTTTTGTAAGTTGAGATGTTTTTCTTTCCCTGTTGATTGGAATGACAAATAAGGAATGTAATAATATAAGGTGAGATTAACACTCGATTAGTATTTAATAATTTGATGAGTCATTTAAGTGTTTGATGACATAAGCTTATGATGTCATATCTATGTAACTATTCACTTAATGTCATTGTTATCAAATCATTCTCATACCACATTATCTATAAATGTCAAATTTTCAAAGCATGAATAAATTAAAATTAATTATCTTATATGAATTTTTTTTTAAATTATTATCTTTAATTTGCTCATAAGCTATATTTTTAACCTATACAAATATTTTTTTCCCGTAATATATATATATATATATATATATATATATATATATATATATATATATATATTATTATGAAGTTTCTCCACCCATACCATACAATATACAATATAGTATACAATGTTATAAGTTTAATACAAGAAGTTTACAATGGTGACTTGATGAGTTGAAAGAACTATTTAGAACACAAAAAATGCTATTTTCTATTGTGATATAATTGTGAAAATTTCCAATATGCTTTAGATATTGTATAGATATTGTAGATGATGTTTCTATTGAGAACCACAACTTAAGACTTTTATATCTTACCATTGTAAATGGTTTGAATAATTGAGTAATTAATAATGATGGAAGACCTCCATTTTATATGTTTAGATTTTGGGGTGCATGGTGCTCCAAAGGGAGCCTATCCTTCATGGGGTCCTATTTAGTTAAATAGTACACCACTTACTTTAAGTAGTGTTAAGACAAATAACAATTTGGTATAATTCTTTTTTTTTTTTTAATTTCAATTTTGGCATAACTTTTTTTTTTCTTGATGTCAATAATTGAATAGAAACAAATGGACAATTCCATTAATAGCAAAGTTTTTTTTTATAGATGCTATTGACAAATATAGTTTAGTTTGTTTGTACTTGAGTTTGTTATATAAGCTAACTTTTTCTTATTGTATTTCATTTTAAAGAGTATGATAAATTTATATCATGTATTGTGTATTTTGTGTATTGTCTGTTTCTAGTTTTAGTTTTGTCCTTCTATTTTATTTTTCTATTTTTAGTTGTTTTTATTTATTTCATTTTTTAGTAGCAATATTATACAATTAGCTTCTATAGTGTGGATTTATCTAACTTTTTTGAGTTAAACAGTATACATTATCCTATTTAAGAAGATATTTTTTTTATGTAGTTGTTAAATATTTTTTAAAAACTTTTAGCACTAATATTTTACAATTTTCAAGTGATATTAACTAAAATTGGTGACATCAAATCAACCTTAATCATACATCTGTTAACACTATAAGGAATTTATATTTCTTGATTTGTAATGATCATTTAACAACTTGTGCTTTATTTAGGTCTTTAAAAATATAATTGTTTCTTGATAATGTGTTTGATATATATATATATATATATTATTATATATATATATATATATAATATATATTATATATATTGTGATTCTCTGTGCTTGTATTTGATAGTGTAATTATGAGAATTTTTTATATAAATATTTTTTATATTTGATGTTCATTAATACAAGTCTAGTGTATATAATAGTAAAAGTGTTTAGGATCGAACCAATCCAAACAAATAATAAAAAACTCAAAAAAATATGAATAACTAGATAAATTTTTGGATCGAATTTAGATTTTTTTTTCATAATAAACTCAAATTTAATCGAAATAAATTATTTATTATTATTAAATTTTCTATTATTTCACTCGTATATAAGAGAGATTATGCGAGAAAAAAACTTTATATGCCTAATTTATGTCATACTTATAAATTTCTGATAGAAGAATAGTCAATATGCTTAACATGTGAATGAGGTGGAAGAAGATTTGTTTGAATGGTGTAAATATTACATTATTAATCTTAGAAATAGAAGTGTTAAAATAAAATAATATATTACTATAATGAAATAATATAAATAGACTGATTTTGACGTTTATGTTTAGAACTAGGATTTGTTAGATCAATGAGAGATAGATCCTAAGGGCTATCTAGTATTCGTGCCATTAATTATAAATGCATTGTAACTACCTTTGTTCTTGTAATTTTTTTTATTGTAAAAAAAATTGTATTTATTTTATTGTTAAAGTATGGTCAAACTCTTACAAAAAGAATCATCTTTAGAAGGAAAAACAAAGTTTTGCTTCACTTGGACCATCTTGGAAGATGAAGAAGTAGTGTAGGATTTTAGATAATGTATTCAGCCATTTAGTGTAGGGTTCCTTAGGCTTGTATTAAGGCCTAATTAGTGTAGGGTTTTCTTTAAGTTAGTGTACATCTAAACCAAGTGAAAAGTGTGTGTCATGTATCATGCTACCATTGGAGATTATTTGTCTTTTATAGTGGTCAAATGACACTCTAAGATTGGAGAGGTTTTGCTTTATAAGTAGCCACATGTCCTTCCACCATTGGAGAAGATTTGAACACTTGTCTCAACCCTAGAGGGCCTCCAAATTCTCGGCCACACCTTAATCCTTAGGGTTAGCTTTTTTTTAGGGTTGTAAGAGACACCCTTGCCTGTATAAAGAGGTGTTTTCACTCTTGTAATCATATTGGAATTTAAGTAAGGTTATGTTATCCAAATTTGGCCACATTACTTCTCCTTGATCGAGACTAAAGCAATCTTAGAGGTTCCTCTAGTCACCTCACCTTCCTATT
Organism: Vigna umbellata; assembly: GCF_029865625.1. Taxonomy (NCBI): domain Eukaryota; kingdom Viridiplantae; phylum Streptophyta; class Magnoliopsida; order Fabales; family Fabaceae; genus Vigna; species Vigna umbellata. The sequence continues at coordinate 25,343,677 of NC_142171.1, read as the reverse complement.
GAGTTGGCCTAACCTCTTTTTGAGCCTCCAAACATCACACCACCACCAACCTTTCAACTAAGGTTGTGAGCCTACCTATTGTCCACCACCATTTGCACAACCTTGGACCTTCATTCTCACTATATTTTGCACCATAACACTCGAAGGGACCGTCCTCGTTTGCTTCCTTTTAATTTTAGTCCAACCTAGTTATTAAAGAGGTCGTTATCACTTACTAAGATGTGTGTAAACAAATTATTTAATACTATACACAATGTTAAACAAAATAAATATTATACAAAATGAAGCAAATAATGAAACTATTAATTATGATATAACATTAGGTCGTTATGAGAAAAAAAAAAGATAAGACTAAATACATGCAAAAAAAATACATTAAAATTGCAAAATCGATAAAAAAAAATCAATTCGCAAAAGTTAGTTTGGCTTGTATTTTTTTTTTAATTTTTATGTTCAAAGCGAATCAAATTGCATGTAAGTTTTATATTCGGTTTGAATGAAATCTTTTTAAAGAAAAACAAATAAATTACACCATAGTAAATACCCCTGTATAATTGTAACTTTGTTAAAAAAGAAACACGTTAAAAAGGTTTGTAACTAATTAAAAGGTTAATTTCAAATACATGTTAATAACAAAAAAAAAGGGTTAAATATGTTTTTAGTCCCTAAACTATTGACCGTTTCTGGTTTTCGTCCCTCTTCCAAAGTAAGGTACAATTTAGTCCTCAATCTTTAAAAAACGTTCGTTTTAGTCGAAAAAACGAACGTTTTGAGGACTAAAACGAGGACTAAAAACAAAATTTTGAGGACTAAAACGAACGTTTTTCTAAAGAATGAGGACCAAATTGTACCTTACTTTGGAAGAGGGACGAAAACCAGAAATGGCCAATAGTTTAGGGACTAAAAACATATTTAACCCAAAAAAAAATTCAATGAAAGATAATACGATGAATATAGTCATATATAAGACTATTCAAGTCTTAACAACTTACAAATTTAGACTAAGGACTTGTTGTTTTGAGTGGATTTGAAGAGATTTGAGAGAATTTGAAGATAAATTTTTTTTTCGTTTATTTGAGTGAATTTGAAGGTAAATGAAAGTGAATTTGGAAATAATTTTTTTTTAATTTGTTACGTCGATACAATTCTATACTAATTCTCACAAATTTTATTTCCAAATTCACTCTCATTTACCTCCAAATTCACTCTCATTTACCTCCAAATTCACTCAAATAAACGACAAAAAAATTTATCTTCAAATCCACTCAAAAGAACAGGGCTAAATAGTCTCACGACTCAAATGTTATTTGTATAGAACTTTTGTTATTACTTTAAAAATAAATTTTAACTTCTTTCCTTTGACATATGTTTCAAAAAGAATATTGTTTTTAAAGGATAATATGGACAATCTCTTATGAGGTTAGTTTTTATAATTTTGAAACTAATTAAGTTCAAGCTAGAATATACACACTTTTATTATCAAAACCTAGAACATATTATTGAATAACCTACTCTTTTTTAATTTGTATACAATTTATCTTGTCTTTAAGTTGAGAAGATCACAATATGTCATCATCGTTTTTTTACCATACAATAGTCTTTGTTGAAGATAATATAATATTTATTATTATACAATTGATTTATGCTAAGTAGATTATATTTATAATGTTCTATTAATAAGACATTATCCAGTGGTTATGTATACCTATTGTTTTAATATTGATGATCTTCCCTTTTCACTTTTTGTTTAATCCTTCTTTCTTGTTTCATAAGTCTTCGAACATAGACATTCACCCATCATATGACATAGACACCATTATTTAATTACTAGGACAAAATCATTTTAATAGGAATTATTTTATCTTTATGTATTTAGATAGATTTATCATGTTAGCTTTCATAACTCTAAACACTCAATGTTTTTATACTTAACTATGATGCATGATTAATAATGAAGGTATGATGTTTATTTACTTGCTTATAGTATTTTCTCCTATATAGCTTAATTATGTCTTGTCATAAAGATTCCTTGATGTTTCCATCAAAAGATAATTTTTTTTTACCTCTTAAGTAATTACTTGATGTTTACATAGAGATAAATTTTCTAAGTTCTTATACATTTTTAATGTTGTTTTCACTTTCTTGGAAAACTTGGAAAGATGTTATTGGTGTGATCATAACTATCATAATAATTATTTAATAAATGTAGTTTGTTTAATATTGGTAGGAACTAGGCCAAATAGAAAAAATAGACAATTTCTTGTTTAATTTATATATATATTAAATAAATTAGATAGGCAGTAATTATTGTTTATCAAATATATTTACTGCACGAAGTAATATATGTACTGAGATTTTGCATTCCCAAGTCATTTTTGAACCAAAGATGCTTTCTCTCTTTTTGAGTTTTCTTCTCTTTTTATGGGTTCAACTTCTTCTGCTTTCAAATTTTTTTTTATTTTCATTCATCTCGTTTGAAACTCACTCATTTTTGTTTATATCTGTTCAAGTATACGTATTTTATTAATTTTTGTTAGTTATATTTTTCGTTCATCTTCATTTCAAATTGGTTTTTGTTTTTATTATATTTTGAAATTCAGTTTGTAATATTTACCGAATTTTGAAAGTCATAGAGTGAATAGTTTCAATTTTAATTAAATTTTGGAATCCAATTTAGAGAAGCACAAGATTTTGAAATCCAATTTACAGATCATTAAATTTCAAAATCTGATTGATAAACTCAACGTATATAAAAACTCATCATATTTTAAAGTCTAATTTAAAAACTCATCATATTTTAAGATTTGATTTAGAAATTTATCGTATTTCAAAATTCAATTTTTAAATTTATAGTATTTTGAAATCCAAATTAGAAAATTCATCGAATTTCAAAATTTTATTTAAGAACTCGTTAAATTACAAAATCCTCTTTAAAAACTCATTAAATTTTAAAATTTGATTAAACTTTCTGATTAAACTTTCTTTTAAATTTTAAAAAATTTCAAAATCCCGTTAAACTTCCTCTCAGATAAGTTAATTTAACAAGTTTAATCATGATAATATTTATACTATTAATAGATATTCTTTCATTAAGAATCTAAATAGCAATCTACAAGTGAAATCTAATTTTTTTTTTTTACTAAAATCTAATTTTTTGACTAATATGTTTTTCATGATATCACTCCTATCATGAATAATTTGTAGAGTTTATAACATTCAAATTCAACTCATAGTGTTTCTGATATTTTTAACATTTACATAGACTTTCTTTAAAAAATAAATAAAATTAGCTTTTGATTAAAGTAATATGTTTGATTTGAGAAAATATTCTAACACCAATAAAATAAGTCAGTTCAAATAATAATAAAAAATCTAATATAAATAGACCAGAGAAAGCATATACAAAAAATTAAAAATATTTTTTGAAAGGTAAATTGAATAATTTTTTTAATATGATGAAATTTTTATCTTATGTAATGATTTTCAAGATAAAAATCATGCATTTTTTTCATAAGTTTTTTTTTATGATTATGATATAATTTTATGTCGTGATCTTCGTGTTTTTATTTCCTTTTTAAATGACAATTATGTTTAACGTGAACTTATTTATTATTTAAAAATTAACGAACAAACAGTTTAAGTTCTTATTTCCAGCATTATTTTACTTGTTTATTTACAGTGAAATATTTTATACACTTTTTCCTTTACTAATAATATATACAGGTCAATGTCATTTTACCCTTCAATTAATTTGAAGCCAGATACTAGATTTTAACAACTGAAAAAATATCAAGCAGACCAAAATGGCAATCAAACTGTTAAGAAACGAAAGTTGCAATTTAATCTTAAAATTATAATAATGATACATTGCATTAATCTTATTTTTGGATGCTGGCAAACAACCCATAAGTAACATTATTTTTTTTACTCTGGGTAGAACACAACGTCCTCATTTACAACAAGGAAGAATGAATTTACCAAATTAAATGTCATGTCCATATAACACATGCATATATACAAAAGGATGTTATGGAGAGAGATATATTATAATTCACCAATGACATTTGGTAGCTACTTGTGTTGTTCTAGATCCTTTAGTTGTTTTTTTAAAAGTGAATGTTCATACCGCATCCTTTCAAGCCTACTCTCAACCATGTACATCTCATCTTTAAGGTGATGGATTCTTTTCTCCATCCATGCTATGTCTGAAGGATTTCTAGTCATGTCATTTTTCATAGTATTCATGAAGTCTACAGGAGTGTTCATATGTATGTGTTGAGGTCTTGCCAATAGCAAAAGTATGCTAAACTGCTGCAGAGAATAAAAGGTTATCAGTATTATTGACTTGGAATTATGCTGAAAGATAAATCTTTATAGACACCATACCATTAAATCTCAGATATTAGAAAATCAAAATTAAAAAAAAAAAAAAAAAGAACTGGTAACCAAAGCATTAAAGCCCAACAAAGATGCTTCCAGAGAAAACATGAGAATTGAGGGCTTGGATGATTCTATTATATCAATGTTACTCAACAGCTAAAATACGAATTTTAGATTCTTGAAATTTAGTTGTCATGTGAAAAATATAGTCACAAACTGAAGTGACAGAATGTGCAATTTTGATGCTAGCAAGTGCAATTTTTTTAACACTTTAAGTTTGAAGAAAACACACAAGTACTGCTAGTCTAAGAATCCTGACAGAAATTTATTTATATAATAAAGAGAAAAAACATAAATGTGTCAAAGTTCATGTTTAAAGTACACACCTGAATGAAGAAAATCAGGGCGATAATAGTAACAAGAAGCAGAGAAAGATTGCTTTGACTTTTCAAGGATGATCTGAACTTTGTCATAAGCTGTATGAACAATGGAACAGATGATGGTTCAGCTAAATGCCCTTGCAAGTGAGAGCCAACATTGTGGGTAGTAGTAGTAGCATCCAAGGCATTGCATGTAGGTAGTATCTTTGTAGGGTTACTTTGTTCCTGTGATCCTTCTGAAGATTCTCCCGTCTTCACTTCTCTATCTAAATTTATTTCACCGTTTTGATCTACAACAGCAGAACCACTTTCAGAATCACGAAAGTAAACCATAACTCATAAAAAATTAGACATTTTACTGGACACAGTGTTGTATGGAACCCAGAAGGAACTTCAAATTTTTTGGAGATATAGAAATTTTAAAAACCAAACCTTGTTTTTCAAGGTTCTTCTCCTTCAACCTTTCATGTGCCTGAAATATCAAACAGTTTCAAATAAACATCCAAAAGAAAGCTTGCACAGGCAGCAAAACAAAATTTGTATGATAAAAGAAACAGCACAAACACAAGATTACCATGTTCATCCATGTCGCATAAGCATCTCGACATTCTTCAATTGTTGATTGTACAATTTTGCCTGTGATTGTATTGACATGGAATTAAAGAAATTTCAAGCTCATGATGACAAGACAAAATAGAAAACCAATAATATTAAAGAAATTAAAATTGTTTAGGGGGAGACAGATGATTTTTATTGAAAAAATTCCTATGATTCAGTTATGTTAATGTCTATAACTAGGAATAAACTAGAAGATCAAAATAAAATAAAAAAGAAGAAGAAAAATATAAGGAATTATATTATCAATATTGAATATCTTTTATTACAGACATCAGAATTCCACCCACACCTTTCCAAATAGTTTTTTTAGAAAATGCCACATTCACATATACGCGCATGATGCAGCATTCTTTGGATTCATCCTTGTCTCTATCTACACTCCACAGCCCCTAATAATTCACAAAGAAACCATTCATAAGTAAAAACTCTTAATTCAAGGGAAACATAATTAACAATGAAATTACTAAACAGAGAACTAAAAGAAGACTGCTTCATAAATAAAATAAAGTTCAATAATAACAACCTCATGGAGTCCCAAAATTGGGTAATGAAATAGTAATCTTTTAACTACGTAGATTGATTTACTCAAAATTGATACAAGCAATTCATTTATAACTTGTGTAACTAATTAAGTGAAAACAATGCATGCTGAGGTACCCTGATGTCAAGAGTATATAATCCAACATTAAATACAAATACCAGAGATTATACTGCAACAGTAACAGCAAACATTAATCAAACTCATTAATCAGTTAGACATCCAGAAATGGAAAACAGTCCAAATGTTTGAAGCCTAATTCCTTAAGGGACCACTATATTTAAAAATGACACAATAACAGCCCCCTGAGTACCACTATCAGTAAAATGTGCAAATGATTTTCCAAAAGCAGCCCCAAAAAAGTAGTTGTATCTAGCAATATAAAGTAGGTGGGGCCCATGCAATATAAACCGTTAATTTGTCTTCCCTAAATTAACCTTGAGAGATAATTGGTTTATGATTGAAACATTTTGTGTTGATGATATTATTCACTTCCTTTTTTTCTTTTTGTTCCTCTGCTGAAGAGATATTTCGTCCTTAATCTCAATAAATTTGCCCCTCTAACAAACTTTACTTTTCTTCAAACAATATAACCCAAGAAATATTTAATTAAAAATGTATAAGTCAAAAATTAAATTACTTAAAAGCCAATGTGCATTAGAGAATTATTGTTTCAAGAAAATCCGTACCTCAACACGGAAATAATCTGCATAAGGTACATCACTGACTTCTTGAGATGTCTCTATAACCAAATGACTGGATGAAATAACAAAAACATGTCAAGATAAGAACATATTATAAACACCTTAAAAACACTACATTTCAATTTCATGTACTCAATGCAGTAACTTTTAGACAAATAAATCACAAAGAACACAAGAAAATAGATAAAGGGAATAATAAAATTCACAAAGCAAAAGCAATTATTTACTCTTCCACATAACATAACAAAAGTATCAAAACTCCCAAGTCCTACACAGTTTATATCATCCGAGACTAGAAAAGTAAAAACAAAGTAAACAAGCCACCAACAAGCTTCTACTTGTATGCTGCGTTCCAAACTTAGTTCACGGTTTGAAACAGTGAAGGAATAATAAAAATGCACAAGAGAAGAAAAACCAACCATTTTTACTCTTAAACATAACATAATAAGTATCAACAATGCCAAGTCCCACCCAGTTTTTATCATCCAACATTAAAAAAATAAAAACAAAGTAAACAAGCCACCAAAAAGCTTCTACTTGTATGCTACTTACACCATTCCAAACTTATAATACTTGATTTGAAACAATTAAATTGGTTAATTAAATAAAAATACCCCTTCTCTCCAATATACACCCACCTCCCAATCACAAGTTCTTAAAAAGCAAGCAACTAGCAGGACCCAAAAATTCCATTTCTATCAACTGTGTAAACTCTGGCACCACACAGCTTTATCCAGGCTACAATGCAAATAAAACAGGAAGATATGCTATTGCTACACTTCATTACGTTATCCAACCCACCCCACAACCCACAACATCCATCCCCGTAATTATCCTCTAGCTAGCTTATTTTTTGTTAGAAGCTCCCTGAAAACTTTACCTTAAAAGATTGCAGTGAGAGCGGAAGATGAATACATGTAAAACATAAATAGACTGAGATAAAAGTCATTGAAAAAACCTGTTCTTATAAATACGAAATTTCTGGACCTCATTGCAGCCACCAAATTTTGCTCCTGAAAAAGAAACCTCGTCATGTCCACTGGCACATAGGTAGGATGCCAACATTTTTAGCTAGCATTAAACATTTAGTTCCAATGTTCTTCAATTAGTCACACAGAACACTCATCTGAGTCCCATTAACTATCATTAGGTCTACTTTTCCACCATTTTATAAAAATGTGACCTTGTGGACATATTAGCTTTTCCTTCTCATAGCTTTACTTAAACATATTCAGTCAATAATAACTATGTTAATAGCTGGTTGCAAAATTTAGATTCCATCCTTAAACTTATTCCTATAAAATTGAAGAGCTCCATAACTCATGAACATGTATGTCAATGTAAATTAGTTTATATGACTTTTGGGTAATCAACAACCTATAAATACGATGGGCTACACGTATGTGAAAAGTAAGTTGGAAAAATTATACAATGTACGTCAAAATTAAAACAGCAGAAGCATACCAAGATAAATTTTTATTGGATGTTGAAATGACAGTTCACGAGCATACCCAAATTTCTCCTGAGGATGCCACGAACCACACTTAAAGTCTGAAAGCAAAACAAGTAAAAAGTAAAAAAATAAAAAGATAAAGAAACTCATCAAACAATGATGTATGGAGAAATACATCAGTTAATTCTACTCCTTGCCTAAAATAATATTAAATGACAATGAGAATGGTAAGGAATACTAGAAAATGAAAATTGTCAATTGAAATGCATAGGTTTAGAAGTTTCATGCAGGTTACCTTTATCACCACATTTTTTGTGAAAAGACTCAAGAAAATTTACAGCATCATCTGAGAAAAAGTACCTAAAGAAGTCTTCAACCTTTATCTGCAATGTGTAAAACCAAAACTTTGAGAAAATCTCTAAATTTTAAAATTAAGATTTATCAATATAACAACGGAAACCTTAAAAATGTAAAAAACAGATCTAATGATTTACAAGTAAGATTATACCGGAAACACTGCTTCTGCAACGCATGTAAATGCTTCATCAACTGCATATTAGAAAATAAGTTCAAAATCCCATCAGATTAGTTGCACGTATAAGGTGAACCAATAGCAGAGTATGCCACAAGATAAATGTGGTGGACATCTACACATGTGATGTTTCTCCTTTTCACATGCATACAATGGTTATCAAACCCTAATAGTAGCACATAGAGGCCTAAAGAATGTATAGCAAGATGACCACTATTCTGAATAAAATAAATCAAGCTAAATAATTCATATTACATATTTATAAATTCTCAAATAAAAGGATACACAAGAAAAATGTATATCTATAATTACTAAAAGAAGATAAATTCTTAAACATAGAAATCAATAACACCAAAGACACATTCTTAATAGTCCAGCGGCTTCAAGGACTGTGAAGTTTTTCAAAATAGAACATAACACAAGAAATACAGGGTAAGTGGTAAAGCAGAATACAGATTTGGGATTAGGCCCCAAAAAAAGTATAAACAAAAGCAGAAGGATGAGCAACAAAACAAAGGCAAAGGAAGGGCAAAGATTTTTCATTAGATTTTTCTTTACATTCTTTAAATTTGTTGTGCAATGATCACTTTTGCTCTCTGACACTCATCACACTCTGAGCATTTTCGCTCTCCAGCACCTGCCATGTCCTATTACCATTTTTTTTCTTTCAGCAGCCACCAGATCCTCCGGCAGCTGTGGTGTCATCTACCCAATTTTTCTATACGGGAGACACTATGTCCTCTAACCATGTTTGACAAACTTGAACCGTATGATACATATGTTCCACCTTGAGGGGAGTCTTAACGATGTGATTTGAAAGGAAAAGGCATATTAAAGATTAATTGTCACTTTGACAAAGAGAAAGTCGTGTTTAGGATATATCTACTAGATGTCATGATTTACTCTGTCAGCTTCACAACCAACTGGCTGACATATTCACTAAGTCTCTGTTAGGCATGGAAGTAATGAGAGGGTTAGATCTTTGCTTCTTTTAGTCCTGTTCTGTCATTTCCTTTCTCTTGGTTCCTAACAATCTCTCAATGGACCTTGTGTTGATGGCATTTGTAACAAGCACATCTCATATGATAAATATGCTCTAGCTTAAATGGGGAGTGTTAGACATATGATTTGACTATATTAGAAATGTTACTAGATTACACTAAATGGGGAGATAAAACACAGAATTCATTATATTTCTTCTCGGTTCCTCTCTTCTAAACATGGTACCATAAGTTTTTCAACACTCTTTAACAACATCCTAGAAGCACAAGTCAAGTGGCATGTTTGAGGGTTTAAGCACGCCACTAAACAAATCTAGAGTATGTAATTTACTTCCGTCCAACTCGTAATTCACATATTGATCTTGCATACCAAATGTCAATAAAATTTTATCTAAGAATAGTTATGTAATCAAACCGTTCACACTTTCCTATATTTTGGTACTTTTGTCTACAAATATTTTAAGGTCCGAGTTTAGGTTCAAACATGCTCTAAATTTTATAAAACATGGGACAAAAGAAACTTCACTTCAATGGGTTATATTGTGAGAAATTTGTCCTAAAGAAAATTATATGTTGACATAAGATTGATTCATGTTATGGGTGCATGTGTACACATGTATGTGTATATAGGAGCATAAACTGAAAACGGACTAATAAGGAAACAGAACCATTGTGCACAAATTATGTAAAACGTTGAAAAAACTGGGGTTAGAAAAAGAAACGGGAAGAGAAAAGAGATGTTTATTACAGATACAATCCAGAATAGTGAGGTTCACCATGCCTAGATTTGAAATTATACTGAAGAAGTTACAACGCCAAAGAAGTAAAGTTTGCAATATCTACCTCTTTTGTTCTTTAAAAGTTGCATAGCTTCTTTAAATAGCTAATGATATGATATTGTTCGTTCAATTCAAGCCAAGTGTCCACAGGACAATAGCAGAGTGGCAGTCTAAATTCTGAATCCGTTCCACAGCAAAGTAAAGGTGTTCCTTTTATCTATAACCCAGTAAAAGTGTTCCTTTTATCTATAACCCAAACACCTTTCCCACAATAACTATCACTATATCAGGTATCCCTTGAACAATTTGAAACAAAATTAGAGTTATTTCCCATTAGAGCAATTTCTAAATAACTTCAAACATTTGATTATTTAACATGAAATCATTATACACGCACATGCACACATAGATATACATATATATATATATATATATATATATATATATAACATATATTACAAACTCACTTGATGGGGCATCAATATCCTCCTCGTTCCAATTCCAACTCTCACTTGGAGCATCATTATTCAATTCAAGTTCACCAACCTGTTGTTCCATCTCTGAATCCCCCCCCAATACAGGGATGTCTCCTACAATGGATGGAGACCCTGCATCTTTGCTCCTGGTTCACGTATACAAGTAAATGCTAAGTGAGTTGCACACCAAAAATAATCTAATTATATAAGCAACATACAAAATGGTCATTAACTTACAGGTCAGTGGGGAGTGATGCATTGTCAGGTATATCAGAACTTTTGACATTTTCAACAGCTACAATTCCATTATCTTGGCTGTTGAACTCAGACATTGCCTCCTGCAATAAAATAAATAAATGAGGGTAACAGTACAAGCAATGCAATTTTGACCAACGGATTTGCATTATAAGATCTTATTATGCTCAAAAGATGCAATTTTCCAAAGAAACTGAATGCTGAAAATGATAAGTGAAACAATATTTTTCAACACATAACAGCTAGGCAATGCATTCTGTGAAAGACAGACTCATGTTCCCAGTAGGAAAACAACAATGAAAACAATAGAAAAATTTAATTATCCGTGTTACTACTCTAGTTTGGCAAATATAGGATGCAGAACAATTTTGTTCAATACAAAGTAACAAAAAGACCATAAGCTAAAGACTGATCCAGATAATGTAGAAAACCTAAGAGAGATACCTAAAATAAAATTAAAAAAACAGATATTCAACATATAAAATCCTACAAGAAACTTTCCATACAATATCCTGCTGTTGATTAATGACTGAGCATCTCCTTGGCTTCCAAACTAACTCTCAAACTAGTACCTTCTCTCTGACCCATTACCCATCACCAGATTTTACTACAGTAGAGGGGCACCATTCTTTCCTAAAATCAACCTCATTGCCAACATACAAATTTATAATGTTTATATACTAACAAGAGAACGAAAATCAATAAACAACTAGTATCAAGATAGAGTTCTGTAGCAAATACCTTCTGCTCCATGATTATGGCTCCATTGCTGTGTCGTGACCATCCATCATTAATAATCTTAAAAGCTTCATCACGTGATAGGAAGGATGCGAAGAAGTGCTGCGAAATAAATACATGGGTTAAGACATTGCAGCACAGTACAACAGAAAATACAAATAGCAAAGTCATATTAGGGACATAAATTAATTGAAATACAACTTGCATAAATGTACTCCATGTCCAACACACCTTCCTGTTTCCAGCATGAATTTCAATGGCATTGGGAAATATCCCAGCTGTCTTTGCCCTCCTTACACTAGTGACTTCAGGTAATGGGATTACTTTCTGAAAAGCATTGATATTTCCAATAAGCAGAAGAAAATGAAAAACTTGTGATAATAAAAAAAGTCATGAGATGAGATAGTTTTCCATTAAAATTCATATTTGATTGAATCTACTAAAAATCCAACCCTTCATCCACTAGTTAGTTATTACTTAAATGTAACATAAATGGGTAGTAGAAAGTGAACAACTACCAAAATAACTTAAAGAAGAAAACTAAATTCTGCCACACAATTTAAAAGCAGAAGCCACTTAGGTGAGCATAATTAAGTGTATAACAATTTGAGGTAGTCTCAAGTGTTTTAGATATCCTTCCTATGACTAAAGAGAAAATTACAAAGATCAACACCACAAACACAAATTACGTTAGGGAAAGAAAATACATATATATCAGACTAGCAGAAAGTCGACTTAGTAGAATACGCATATACATTGAACAAGCTTGAGACATATCTTATACTTATAAACATATTATAGGTAAATTGAAATTTAATTCCTCCCGTGAAGAGTTAAAAAGAATATTTAAATGCAAAGATTTGCATTAAGCACTTTACCTTTGTCTCATATCCAAATATGTTTGAGTAGAAACAAATGAAGTTGACAAAGAGATACATATGACCCTACAACAAGCAATTAACAAATCATTAGGAAAACAAATGAAAATGCTATTTGTTCAAACCGTGGATGCATTTGAACTTATTTTCAACCAAGCAAAAATAACGTAGAATTCTTCAAATTTAAAGGATAATGCATACTATTTGTGAGTTAATACCAAAAAGTTGTGAGAAAAATATTACCTGAATAAGTAAGTTTTCCTGGATGGCACAGTTAAAATCTTCAATAAGGACCTAAGGAAAATAAGAATGCAAAAGAAGTGTCTTTAATTAAGAAAATTAATTACAATAAAACAAATGGGGAATCAAATCGCAGTACGTTCTCAAGTTTGAACTCCAAAAAACTAAAAAATGACCAAATTCCTAACAACTCTCATTTCATCAATGTGGTTCATCTAAAATTGTTGTAAGAATTAGATATGCATAAATAGTGCAAGGAAAAATTATTTCTTGGTGTGATATTGGCAAAGTAAAATGATTGATATATAGACTTCAGTTTTAGGTAGTATGGAAATGGAGTATTTAAGAGTTTGATTGATAAAACATGGTAATGTGAAAGACATAGAGATTGCCAACTACTTCATTATAGGTGATGACCACTAAACCAACTACAAAGCATAAAATTATACATTAGATATCTATATGAAAGATGGAGCATCACTCACTTCCTCAGGGGGGAGATGGAACAATTGACGATACTCTTCGCTCTTCAATGCGTCCGGAGTCGCCAACTAAAAAATAGATTGATCAATAACATATCGAACTTCAAACAAGAAATATATTTCAGTTAAATGTGATAAATAATAGAAGATTCCAGAGAGCAAAGCCATCTTGTGACATCAAAAGCCAGAATTCATAGTTTCACAGAACCCCCGACACCAAATTTAACAATGCCATACTCAGGTTAAACGACAAATCAATTTTAAACAAGTGAAGTGTGTCGAAATTAGGAGATTCCAGATAGAAAATGCATCCTTTAAAATCAAAAGCCAGAATTCATAGGTCTCACCGAAGCCTCAACAATAAATTGAACTATCATTTCAAAAGCTTCACACTCCAGCTAATCGAAACTTCATTTAAGTTTCAATTAAGTGCAATATAATTTCAGGTTAATATGTCAAAAAAATAGAAGATTCCAGAGAACAAAGGCATCCTATAGCACCAAAATCCATAATTCATAGATTTTACTATCTGTTTCGATTAACTCCGCGTTCAAGCCAAACGACATTTCAATTAAGTCTCGATCAAGTCAAAAACGACACTTCATAGCATCAATTCGAAGAATAGCAAAATGCACCAAGCACGAAATCGAAAGCCACGGTGATTAGCGAAGTACCTGAACTTCGTTATCGGAGAAGTTGTTCGCCGAGGAATTGAACGAATCGCTCCGATCACCGACGTCGGGGGAGGACAACGGCGAAGGATCCACCGACCGCGACGGCGGTTCGCTCCTCGCGGCGGCGGCAACAACCGGGGAAGCCATCGAAGAGCTAGAGCGAAAGAGAACGGGAGAAAAGAAAAAGGGTAGATCTGAAAACTTAGAAGAAGGAGGCGGTGGTTGGGGGTTTTACACGGTTTTAAGTAACGGGGACGGTACCGCGAAAGCGTCGTTAAATTAAATTACCGTTTTGTTTTTATGATTTGATTTGAGAGTGTTGTGTTGGTTATGGTTTTGGAGAAGGGTTGAACATTAGTCAACGTCGGTGAACGGATAAATAAAGGGTCAATCCTCTGTGCAATGGCGATGTTGACCTGCGACACGTGACTTTTCTTCTCTTCGAAATTGCCATCTGTCATGAGAAATAAGCTGGTTAAAAATGAAACAGTGTTTAGGAAAAAATTAGGAATATTGAATAAGCAAAATAAAAATAAGTCAGATAAAAATATAGAATAATACAGCATAGAATGTCAATAATTAATTGATAAGTAAAGTAAAAATTAGTCATAAAAGTCTACTCGCTTACTGAAATTTATTTAAAAATAAAAATTAACTTTTTTTTCAATAAAAAATTAACTTTTTTTTCAATAAAAAATTGAAATTTCGAAAAAAGAAATAGACTCTAAGATTAAATTAAAATAAAATTACAATTTATTTATTTTTTAAAATTATATTCTCTTATAATTTTTATATTTTTTAAAATTTTCTTTTACGAAACATTATAAAATTTAACTATTTAATTTTGTATAATTTATTATAAAATCTTATATCCACTTTATATAAATAAGATTAATTTATAATATATAAACAAGTATAAACTTTATTTTATAGGTTGAATTTTATAAAGTTAAGTTATGTCTAAAATCTACCTCTTCACATGATATTAGAGTGATCGTTATAGAATTACTTTATTATCCAATTATCCATTATAATCTAAAGGCAATTATCTATTATAAAAGTATTAAAAAAATAATAAATGCATCTGATACGCTGTCGTTGACACTATCAAATTAATATTACTTTTCAAGGCAACTTCAGTATTGCCAAGTAGTATCTAAGAAAGTAGATAGGGCTAAAGTAACCTGAGTCGTCTTCCTACAAAGACGGAATTGCTTTCGAATATTTGACTCTTATGAATTTTATGCAATGCTTATGAATAAAAGTAATTTCCAAGATAGATTCATCATCGGTTATTCACGGATAATTGTTCAATTGATTATTGTTTAAGTTTCAAATTAATTAAAGTAGATTCTTAATTAATTTGAGGGCGATCATCCATTTAACCAAAGTAAATTCTCAATCAATCAAATGCAAAATCTTTTTAGATTATTCACAATAAATTCAATCAAAGTACATTCTCAATCAAATTCTATTGTGTTTAATCATGTCTATTCTTAAATCTCCTAACCAACTTAAAAGTTAATCAACCAAAGTAAATTCTCAATTGATTATAGTTGAAATTATTACTACCAACCAAAGTACATTCTCAATTAAATCTAGAAACCCTAAAACTCATATAATCAATATGCATGTAGATTCAAACACATTATGATGCAAAAATCTTTACTTTTAACAAGATAGAGAGATGAAAGACATAGAGAGAACAACTTAAACCAATAATCAAAGTAAACAATTGCATTAACCAAACGTAACCTCAGAATCCATCATGGAATTACAGTAGAATAGTCCTAGATGCTTAGCTCTCCATGAATGGAGTTGAATACAAGATGAAAGAAAAGTGAGAGGAGTATGAGAGAATGAACGAAGTGAAGTCCCCTCTTTTTTTGCCTCCCTTGGGTCTCTTTATATAGGTTTGATTGGGCTTGGACTCTGAATAGTTTGTTGATAAGATATTTTCTGTTGATATATTATATCTTTCAAATATTCATTAGATTAAATCAGTTTTAAAGAATATTTGATAGATATTAACTCAATTATCTTATATCCTATATCTTCCAAATAACTAAAAGATTTAGATAATGATAAAATTATTTGGAATTATTTGGAAGATATTTTCTGTTGATATTCTCAAATTAAATTCAACAACTGAATTTTATCTTTTAGATTTTCTAACTTTTCAAAATTGCATAAATGCCCTGAAATTTCTTCTATCTGCACTTTAGCCCGTTCTGAATTTTCCAAATAAAATCTGATTTTGGGCCTTGAATTGCCATTTGGACCAATAAAACTTATATTCTCAGCTGCACAAATAAACATTAGAACATCCAAGAATAATTTATGCGCTAAAACTCACTTTTTACGTCTTTTTATTTCCCAACAATACCAATCATCACAAATTCACTTAAAATCAACCATTTAAGCACAATTATCCCATCAAAAATTTGAATTTTAAAGGATAAATGTGGACATAAATATGCACTCATCAGCATCATAAATCCATGTTAAAGTTATGAAAAACACGTTAACCTTTTAGAAATTATTAATATTTATAGTTTTCATTCGTCAGATTAATTTTTTTCCATAAGTGAATCTCTTATATATATAACTTTTTAAATTACATGAATAAAATTTTTTTGAATATGTGGGGGGTTTTGGGTCTAAACCAAAAGTATTACTAAAATCCATTAAATAAGTTGTTAAATTTTAATGTAATGTTAATTGTATTTGATGATTGAAAATGAATTTCCCACAGCGTGAATGACATAAAAAGAAAATGCAAGGAAGAAGTTTTAATTTTTACCCAAAACTGGAAATCCAAAAGAAAACAAAACATAATCAAAGCCACCCGAGAAACGAAACCCCACTTGAGTAAAACTTTTAATTTCAATTAATACTCTCTAACTCAACAAAAGTTAATATGCTTTAATTGAATGCATAAAAACATGCATGCAAATTGATCATTGTCATTAATTTAAAAAAATAAATAAATAGCATTAAAGTAAAATAATTTGATTTAAGAAAGTAATTATAAAACGTAAATGATAAATAATAAAATAATTTATATGATAAAGAAACAACTCATTGTAAAATGTGTATATAAAAAAATATTATTCTATGTCAGTCCTTGTACGTGGAAGGAAGGGACAAATGTCTAAAATAAAGAGATTGAGCATTTTATAGAAATTTCCAAACCGTTGGTCATCTCATTTTTCTTAGAATCTGTATCTCTCTAAAACTCAAGCCTCTACTTTTTCTCCTCCTTCTCTCTAGAAATTCTTCATCTCTTTTCATTTTTCCTCAAACAACCATCGTTTAAGCAATCTAGGAGTCAAGATCATTTTCTTCCACCGATCAAAAATTAAGCTTAGAGTCGGTAAGTTCATCCTCTTCTTAAAAATTTTGTTTCCTCGCACATGCAAGCCAAGTTTCTAGTTTCATGTGTTCATCGGCTTCTTCTTCTTAGATTCTGATCACTTTTTCTGGTATTTTGGGTTGGTCCATTACCGCAAATCGGCGAACTATAGGTTCTTGAGATTTTCTGGTGTTAAGAGCAAATTTCTGAAGTGGTAGAGCTGTTCGGTCCAGTTAAGAGGTAAGGGAAGTTAGCTAATTTAATTACTTGGTTTTGATGTATGAATATGTTGTTTGATGATTATGCATGTGTATGAAATTGAATGATTTGGTATTTGGTGTTGTTGGTATGAAATATTGATGATGCGTTTATGATGATTGTGTTTATGCTTGATTCTAATTCAGTGACCGAGTGAAATTTGAAGGAAGTGTGTTAGTAAAAATAGAGGGATTTGTGTTTGGTCTGAGTTTGATCTATATGGGAAACCTGGGTCAGTTATTTAAAGACTTGTTAGAATCCTTAAGACACTCAGAATTGTACCAAAAACTAGGAAATCTGATTCTCGATCATTGAGTTCATGATTCTGCAGAATTGACTCTCAAATCTGTGATGAAACTCTCTTAATGATGTTAGAAAGACTTAGATATTCTTAATTAATGTGTAGGGATGTATATGACATACGTTTGGAGGATTAGAAGTTGGGAGAATGTAGTGAAATTGGTAAGGTTTGGTGTTGATCATACTTCTGCAGTTATTCTGCAGAATTATGTAATTTGCTGAGGGTCTTTAGTTGACCGTTCGGCTTTTTCTGGTGCTCGGTCTTAACTAAGTTCTGCTATTGTGGATTATCAGTTAATGACCGATCGATCTTGTGTTAATATTCAATTGAACATAGCATTTGGTCGAGTCATGGTTTTTGATTTTAACTGCGTTCGGTCTGTTATAGGCCTTAACTGTTAATGACCGCTCGGTCATGTACTGTCTTGGTAGTGCTCGGTCAGATACCAACACTCGGTCTCATAAGTGCTCGGTCTTGTGCTAGCACTCGGTCTCTTCGTAGTACTCAGTCTTGTACTTGTATTCGATTTTAATAGTGTTCGGCTTAAGCTAATAGTGTTCGACCTAAGTCAATAGTGTTCGGCCTAAGTCATTAGTGTTCGGTTTAAGATAATAGTATTCGGCATAAGCCAATAGAGTGCGGCCTAAGCTAATAATGTTCAGTCTATTTCAATAGTGTCCCGCCTAAGCCAATAGTGTTCGGCCTAAGCCAATAGTGTTCGGCCTAAGCCAATAGTGTTCGGCCTAAGCCAATAGTGTTCGGCCTAAGCCAATAGTGTTCGGCCTAAGCCAATAGTGTTCGGCCTAAGCCAATGGCGTTCGGTCTAAGCCAATAGTGTTCGTTCTAAATCATAAGTGCTCGGTATAAGTTCAAGTGTTCGACTCCTGTTTGAGTCTTACTCTTTAAATGACCATTCGGTCATGTTCATATGTAGGGAGAGTTTCTCCTGTTTGGCCTTGTCTATAGGTGGTGTTGATCTTTTCTGTTCGGTTGTGCTCAAGGGTGGGGGTTGTTTTACTGTTTTTGTGTGATTTTTATTTAAGGATGTTATGGAAAAGGAAGTATGATAATTGTAATGTAATGTGAAGGTATGATGATATATTTATAATATGGATATGAAAGAGAATTCCAAGGAGGAATGTCTTTCAATGTGATAAAAGTATGAATATGGATAGACTAAGCTGGCGTTCATCCTGACATTCTAATGGTCACCGAGTCTCAAGTAGAGAATGGTGACGCATGTGGTGAGAATAGCAGGAGACCTGGTCGGGTATAGCTTGGGGTTCCAGCTAACGGACTAAACTCATGTTGTAGCTTGCAGTTTCCAACTACAGTGAGGGATGAAGGGCTAACCTCGTGTAGCTGCTTGGGTTTCCAGCTATGGTATTCGTGAGGTTTCCAGTTTACCTTTCCATGAGTGCAAGAACGGTCGTAGCTACATAATCATACAGTCCGAACAGTCAGAGTAAAAGTGGTCGGTTATAACATGCTTGTATGATTTTTGTATATGTATGATTGTGTTATATGTTTGTTTGAATTGTATGTTAACATATTTACTTAAATTACACTAACTTACCCTTATTTCCTGTCTTGTCATGTTGTTCGTTCGGTCGTCTTTGTCATTGCAATGATCACCCTGTGGGTGTGAGCAGTAAGTGATTAGGGTTCTCTGGGGCAGACGTTGGCAGGAGAGGATGGTTTCCGTTAGAGTAAGACCGTTAGTCTTATGCTTATTTTTGTATTAGTGTAGGGCCGTTTGGTGTAATACCCTGCTTGTATGACCGTTCGGTTGGTTCTTATGGTTTGTTTCAGTATAGGTTTCTGTAAAGTTTTTAATTTATGATTATTTTAGGATAACTGTAAGTTAACTTTATTTTCCATGTAACTGTTCTAGTTTATTGTGAATGTAAGGACTCTTAAGTATAGTTTAAAACTATATTTTTGAGATGTTACATTCTACAAATAAAATTTTTTACATTATTTAATATTATTTTAAAAAATATATAAAAGTTAATTTTTTCATAACTATTTTATTGTTATATTAGATGTAAAATAAATATAAAAGTGTGTCATTCTTTTATTTCTTTATTAATAAAACTGTTACAGAAAATAAGAGATACACTTTCTTAAAAAAGTCTAGTTGATAAATGATTAAATAATTTATATGTTTGAATGCAATTGCATATTATTTCTTGATCAATTTAGATTTTGACTACTTCATGTTTAATCATCATTGAATCTTCTACCTCTTTTCCTACATTTTTTCTCTGTCTTTTTTTACTATATCCCTATTCTATATCAAGCAAGAAATTAATTTTGATAGAGTATTTCTTATATATAAAATATAATAACAAATATTATTTCTAACAAAATTACACCAAAAAGGAATATATGACTTTGCCTTTTCAACATGTTTTTCACACTATGCAAACCTAACAAAAAGGAAAAATAATAATATTTATTTTTGTTTTTTGGAATTTAATCTGTTGAAGTTCTGAGTTCAACACTTTCTGAATTTATTTTTAATTTTGGGAAGGGTCACAAAAACAAGAAGGGATGTGTACTTAACAAAAAGAATATAACAGGGTAACGAGCCCAGTTTCAAAAATGGGGCATTTTAGACTTTTTGGTCAGTGAACTACCTTTTGTACCATCATAATTTCTCTCTGCATCCCCTACTATAGTGGAATCAAATAATTGATATTTTAAAATCCCACCAATTTCTAAACCATGTTATTTATAATGTATTAAAAAAATTGGATTATTTCGTAAAAATCATTCCTAAAATTGACCCATATATTTTAAATTATTTTATAAAGTGACTTTGCAATGAAAAACAAAAAAAAGTTTGAAATTAATTTAAAATTTAAAATTGTTTTAGAAAAAGTGATAAAGTTCACGAAGAGACATTCTAAAATGAATAAAGAAACATCGATTCTAAAGTATTTATTCCAGAAATATGGGACAATATATTCCAGAATTCCTGTTCCGAAATATACTTTTTTCCTAAATTTCCTTTTCTGAATATTTTTAAATTGTACGAAATTTTAAAGATTAATTTCATCCTTTCAATATAATCAAGGTGCAAGAAGAGTTTCTGGAGGTGCATAAAGCAATAGTCCTTTTCTTTGTTTTCTCAGTTGTTTGGAACGAATGCTTTTTGTGTGTGTGGTAATGTTCTGGGGCTTCGACGCAATTCTGCTTTACCAATAAACTGTAACATTTTCTCCCTGCACCTCCATAATTTCCACCTGCACCACCTCCCGTGACTTTCGGACTACTTATGTCGAAAATCATTGGGAACAAGTTCTTTAAAATTTCAAAATTTTCAGAATAGATTTCCTAAAGCACATTAAATTTATTATGAAACAAGTTTTATGAAATAAAATTTCAAAAGCACTAATGAAAAATAGAAAATATATAATAATGTAGTAAAATTTGAAAGTCGTATTTGTTAGCCGATAGCCTCACCCAACCTTCTTCAACCAACCTTCGAGAAACTTTATTAAAGAATTTGATCTAATTATCAACTCTCGTTCTTTTTGTCTCTTTGACCAAGAAGAGGCCAAAAAACAACAACAAAAGGCAAAACAAAAAAAGAAAAAAGAGATTAACCTATGTTGGAAGTTTAATGTGGGATTAATTAAGTGATTAAATGAGGTTGTGGCAACACACAAGAGGTGAGAAAAGGTTCCCTTGTGGACCAAATGCCATCTAAGAAAGGAATCATGAAAGAGGGCACCTTTGAATGTCTTCCCACTTTCCCTCATTTCAATGCCTCAACCACTCACTTTTCAACCCTCCAATTTCCCAACTTTTGCAAAAGCAAGAAGGAACAACAAAGTGCAAACCCCACATAAAATGAATCACATGGCCCTATTCCTTTTTGGAAAATGTGGACATTCAAGTCATTAAATATTATGCTAATCATTTTCATCACTATGTGTGTGTGTGTTTGTGAGTGCCTTCATGGGATTTGAGTCCCTTGGTTTGAACAAAAACTTTCTTAATTATCTAATTCCTTCCAATGATGCTTAGCATCATTTTCAATTTTGGAATTAATGTTGCAAATATCTCTCACCAATATATCTTCATCTTGACTAAGTATGCCATAATTATAGGTCATTGGATTCGCATGGTCCAAATCTGTCTTTCTTAGGTGCCAACTAAGGAAAGTTAGGAAAATTTGGATTTGAATTAGCCAAACTTAGCAATATTCTAGTATACATTAACTATGTTATATAAAAAAACTCTAGGTTGGAGATTGATTGTTGAACACCATAAGGGGAATATTCTAATAGAATAAATGGGTTCTTAAATAAGGGTTTTAATAGTGTGATTTGATCCATTTGTATGACTTTTTATTTATATTTCACATTAGTGAAAGTATGTGTGTTTTTTTTGACAGTAAGTAATTGATTTATTTTAAAAAATAATTTTCATTAAAAAATGATAATATAATTATTTTAATTTAAAATCAAATTTAATATAAATAAACACCCACTTAAGAAACCGATAAGATACTATTTTAATTTAAAAAACAGTAACTTAAAAGATAAAATTTAAAGAAAGGATTAAATTTAAATTAACAACCACTTAAAAGAATAAAAATAATAAAATAATTAATTTAATTTTGAAAAAATATTAATTATAAGATGAAATTGAAAACACAAAAAGAAAGAATTTCTTTATATAATGGTACAAATGTACAAGGTTTGCCTTCTTAAATAATTTTTTCCAAAATTGTTATCTCTAATAGAGTTTTTCTACTATGACTTGATATGTTTGAGATTCGTTTATGGTGGAAGGTTCTCTTGTCATATATTTGAACCCTAATTATTGTTAGGTTTAGATTTTTTATCTTAAACCCACACATTAATTAATTTGTAAAATTGGATCCAGATAATAGTTATATATACATTTTTTTCTCTCACTAAAATATTCTCTCTATTAATTTTTTTTCGGTATTTTTTTTCCAATGTTATTATTACTATATATTATATATTATCTCGAGTTAATTAATTTTTCAAATGATAAATTTGTTATTCTCACATCAATTAGTATTATGAGTGGAGATAAACTCTAACTTCACCTTATTCTGAGTTTAATTCTAATTTAATTTCACAAGGTTAGTTTGTACATGTTGGTTCAAGACTTCATATTCAATTGACATGAGATTTAAAGTTTTTTAATAAGATAATATAGTTTCGATGTAAAATCGAAGAAAATGTTACGTACATACATGTTTCTAAGTTTAAATATAAAATATCAATATGACAAAATGATAAAAACAAAGAGAGTCATAACAATATCATCACATATGAATGAAACTGAGTGGATGAATGGAAAAGGTTACGTATTTATGGTTACAAAATACTAAAGTTGAATTTTATCCTATTACCATGGTTCCATATGCATTTATATAAATTTTTTTATTTGAAATATTTATTATTATCTTTAAAATAAAAATAATTAAAGACACGTAATTGGTTATACATTCAGTTGTGGCAAGTGAAAAAATATTTTTATGGAGTTCCACCAATTTTATCTACTTAGAAAATGATATTGTAAAATTATAGTGATTTAAAAATAGTAAAATTAAATTATTTTAATATTAAAAAACTTTATATAAAAGAAAGTTTTATAAACGAAATTTATGATTCTAAAACATACTATTTCTCTTTAGAAATCATTTTTTAGAGTTTACACTCTTTGTTTGTCAGTTCACACTCTTCGTTCGTTTGATTGAAGATATCTAAGATCGTATTGAAAATAAAGCTCAATTTATTTTCTTTTGCATGTATCATTTTAGTTTTCTATACAAGTCTTTGTTGATTAATAATCATAATAATAGATCATGATCGTTCTTATAATGTTTCTGTGTAACATAATGTGATTTTAGTTATATTTATATTTTTTTCTCTCCCACTAAAATACTCTCCCTATAATAATGTGTTTTTCTAGTATTTAAGAAAAATTATTGTTACTTATATAAATATATATGTATGTAATTACATACGAAAATCTGTATGTAACTAAGACACATATATGATTATCAGTTTTGAAGAAATTTCTTTATAATATATAATTAAAAGTAACAAATAATTAAGATATAATGTTATTTATCTAAATTTAGCGCTCATATTTAGACATTATGTAATCAAACTATATTAGATAAAAAAAAATCCAACCTTATACAAAATTTTTTAAAACATAACGTCTAACCCTTTTAGTAATATCTAAACAAAAAAAGTTTCTAACATAATAACAATAATGTAAAAGTTTCTATAAGTACAAAATCATTAATATTGTTCTTCATCTCATTTCTACACTACATTACATTTCAGAATAGTTTATCATCCTTCTTCATTATGATAAAAACTGCATAAACATTTAAAATATTTATCAAAGATTAGAATCAATCATGTGTTATACAAAGAGGGTATAATAAAAAAAAATATTGAATTTAAGAACCAACTACATCTAAAGTTGGAAGCCCAATTTCCACGTCACATGCAACATTGATTGGAAACTAAGAAAAGGAATACAAAACTTCTGTCAAACATGAAAATCAAGACATCACACATAACACTGGGAAAACCAAAACGATAGAAGTGGCTAACAGTATTTAAAATGTTGATCAAAACTAAGAATAGTTATTAAAAGAAAATTTTCAGATGATGAAACCAACCAAGAATATTGGTATTTGGCCTTGCAAATAGTTAGATGTTGTTCTTTAATAGTTCAACCAACCATTCTTTCATTGTCTAACCCAAGTTGGTTTCAATTTTTACGCACCTTTTATGTTTCATCGAGATTTGTAACCCTCGAATTATTATGACAGGGACTTCAGTTCTTTACTATTTTTTTAATGAATTTCTCGTTAGCATGTCACTGAATTTTCTTTACCAGGACAACTTTATCGTTAGCGTTTTTAACGTAATAAAAAAAAAGAAAAATAATTAACGTGAATTATTTTTACAAAATACAGGACGTTTATGAATTTTTAAAAGAAAGGTAAGACAACTTTATGTTGGAAATCTAAGTGTGTGTCTAAGTTACACATTGGATAAAAATGACAAAGTAAATACACAAGAATTCAAAGACTACATCTATCCCCAACAAGATCGGTTTGACTCTCCATTCCATGGAGATCCTTTAAGCTTACAAAATGACCATGGAAGAAGATGAAGAACCCAAGAGGAAGAAGGGAGTGTTCCCACGAGTCCTAGTAGCCCTCCAAGATCTCCTCTGAGATGCACCTCCAAAGAACCAAAGACCCTCACCCCTTCGCGTTTTAGGGTTAAATAAACTCAATCTGCCACATCATCAAAAGTCGCGCTCGGCGTCCTAGTATATAAAGTTGAAAGACCCATTAACTCATTGTCTTAAAGTTTTAGATAGAGAGTGGAGTCGACCCTTTATATAGTTGGGTTCATATCTTATTGGTGTTTACATCTCTCCGGTGAACTTCCTCCTTAATAAAGCCAACACACCCTACAAATCCAGATACCAAAATAAATATTAAACCTTATAATTACTAAATATAACTCTTTCTAAAAGAAATTATGATTTATGATAAGTAAGAATAGAAAACTTAAGTTTAATTAGATCTTAGTATCTTTTGAAAAAGAATCTTTTATTGATATATTTAGCCAAAAAGATGTTATGCCACAAACTGAACTGCGTTGAGTTTGAACTTATTTAATGTGCTTCATTTTATTTCTTTTATTTGAGTAAAAACTTGTTTGCTTTGATATAATTGCAATTTAATTGTTTGTGATATTGGGATGATGTAAGAATATGGATAAACCCTAACTAACATTCTTTCTTTCTTTCCAAAGATTCCAAGTGTCTGAAAAATGTACCCTACGGTATCAGAAAAATCAAAGTCACAGCACATTTCTCCAAGGTTAGGAATCTGCATCAACTGTCATACAAATTAGGTTTGGCAGACATGGATTCAAGAACAGTCAATGCAAATATTAGCTAGAATGTTATCTGCTCAAAGGAACACGTGATTATGAAATGATTCATTAAAAAGATACATCACTAATAAAATATAATCTACAAAAAAGTTAATATTATTTAAAAAAAAACAAATTTAATTTATGAGTCTTTATATTATATTTAATGTGAAGCATACACTTACATTCATATTTTTACTTTTCATATAACATTATACACTAGAAATTTATATATATACACTAGAAATTTATAAGTACTGAAGAAAAAAGAAAAATATTTTAGATAAATATGTTTTTACAAAGTAGCTTATAAAGAAAATTAAATTTAACAAACAATTAATCATCATTTTTATTATTTTCCTCTCTCAAATGTATTTATGACATAAATTATCCAAATTTAAACATAACATCAATGTTCAGCCATGTTTTGATCAGGATTGTGTCCAAGAGAAAATACTCATAGAAAAGAATAGGAAAAAGAACAATGGTAGCAGTTAGATTTAGATTCTTGTTTTTGTGGATATATTTTGTTTTATGCGTCAATGCATGCATGACGATGATGCATGTGGATGCAACATGAATTTCTACCTATTTGTAAATTGATGGTGCATAGAACGAAACAAAAGAAAAATGTTATATTTTTAACACGTTGGATTCTTTTTATTGTTGGAAAAATTCATTATCGAATTTTTTTTATTTTTGTAGATTATATCTAATGAATGTCATTCATAATTTTTATTTTAGTAAAATTTAATAATAAGAGTGAGTTAGATGAAAATACTCCTAATAATTTTCTCTTAAATGAAAAAAAATATTTTACTATCCACACTGGCGCTTAAGACCCTCTTACTTTAAACTAACGATAAAAGTATCTTACCTTATCTAAATTTTAGTTTTATAAATACAAATATAATTTTATAAAATTAAATTATGTAAGAATTGTTTTAGAAGTTTGGGTTACAATTTTAAAAGTGAGAAATGTTAATAATTTTCTCTCAAATTAGACAACATAATATTTTCTAATCATGATATATATAATGGCAAGGGATTATCATCCAATAATACATAAGGTTAATCCCCTTCGGGTTTAAGATCAAACAAAATTCATAGACTAGAACCTTATACTATTTTTCACGACATAATACATTATTCTATTTGAGTATGAATGATGATTAGAGTGTCAAAATACTCTCGTATTGAATTCCTTATATTAATGCATAAACTAAATTATCCCAACCAAAAATTTCTCCTTGAAATCCTTTTAACATTATCACCATACATGTCCATAACAATATCTCCACCTCAATCAAACACAATGATAGTCATAAACATCCTAAGAACACCCGTTTGAAACTTCGTCAAGGGCAAACAGAGGACCGTATCTTGAAATATCGTGGAGTAGGCATAGAAAAAATCTAACAGGTAACCTTCCTTCCCATGAAAGGCCTACTCGTTCCTCTTGCATACGACGAGCTTGAAATGTTCGGCGTCCACGACTCTACGAACCAAGTTAACTACACTAACGAATTCCTCCAAGGACGGACTAATACTAAAATTGGAAACATAATTCCCTACCTCGTGAGGAGCCCAATCATTCCTTGGAATGGATGGTACCGGCATACAAAACCCCGTCCACTCCCCAGTAGCATCCACCTCTACAGTGACTCCACACCCACTTCGGCACAAACAATAACATTATTTATGTTCACTTCTGCCGCTCCATCTCCTGATGCTACTCCCTGCTTGGTTGATCCCAGGATTGAAGACCCGACTGACGATGATGATGACACCGACTCGCTGTCAGCATACCCCTAACCTCACCCTCCTCGAATTCCTTAAATGAAGAGAGTATAACGATTAACATTATTACCTTAGATAGAAAGAGGAATATGACGCTCGGTCGTGAAAAGAAGGTAAATAGCAATGGTAAAAAACATTGACCCCACCCCCAAATTTATAGCCAAAATAAGTGCTTAGATTGACGAATCTCAATCGTTGAAACAAACAAGATCCAACGATTCACAGTTTGTGACTTTTCGTTTCAATAGACACTTGAATCCTGAAAAATTATGTGTCTCACTCTCATCGGTTATAATTTCCCTCAACTGACACAGTTAGGAAATAATTGTTCATGTAGTTAACCGTTTTACACCGATCGGTTGCATAGAAATCCTGACACCCTATCTAAAACGTGCGATTATTACAAGTTGGACCGTAAATAGACCGATGTTAATTTGAAGCTTATTCCAAAATATATAAATACAAGTTCGAAATATTATGATAAATTGATTACATTTATTATGCATTTATTGCTAATATTGTTAAATTCTTACTTACTTTAACATCAGAGTATTATATACTAGATTACTTTATGCAAATAACTTCCTAATTTAACCCAATGATAACAAGCAAGAAGAACTAAGAAAGGATTTGACCTCAACTCACCCAAAGAATTTTCTTTCTTTTATGTGTTTTGAGTTCAATTGAACTTCTGTGCAGAGATGGCTTCGGAAACCTGTGTTGCAGGTTTTTAAGAAACCCTGTCTAATCTCTCTCGTGATCGACGAACGCAACAAGAATATAGAAGTGAAATAGAGAGAGAAAGAGGGTTGTAACGATGGAATGGATTGTTCCAAAGGTTCATCGCATCCATCTCTCGCTTCCCAGACTTTGACTATTCTGCCAGTGCAGGTACTTTCGAATTCCGAAAATGTTCAACACTTTAGCATTAGTTCTGAAATTGAGAAAATTAGAATATTAGAGTCTTGTTCAGCAAAACCTGACATATATTTATAATTGAAATTGACAATGGTGGCAGGGAGAATGACCTTCAATTCAAGGACATTGTATGTCTGTCAGGTTTTATTAGTGTTCTGTTTTACTTTGTTATTCCAATAAATTAGGGATTTAGTGAGGTTTTCTTTTGGTCGTAAAACAATTTTATAAACTGTTCATTTACTGCTGATTGAATCAAATGTTTGTGCATTCAGTTGCCTTTCACGCATCAGTTTTCTCCTATCAAACAGTATCTTTTTCTTTTTTATATTTTACAATAAAATAATTACAACTATTATTACATTTAAATAAATAAATTTTAGATATATATTCAATTATTATAGTTTTACATAATGAATAGATGTAATATTAAAATGAAAATTTAATATTTTAATGAAAAAATTAAATAATTATATTATTATTATTATAATATATTAAAATATTTTTCTATTTTGAATATCAAAATGTATGATAATAGTGTACATGATTGGTGTCAGAACCATTAAAAACATACTAAAACTTCATTTGAGTGGAAGACAAATGTCGAGCAATGGGAGCTGGAAATCATAAAGTGGAAGACAAGTGTGAGCAGTCGAGTGGTCGTTCGGTTTTGGAAGGTAGAAGTAAAACTTAGTTTTTCAAAATTCACGCCACTTTCTGCATGCAACCATCTTCTTCAATATTATGAAACTCCATTTTTCTCCTCCTTCTCTCTAAAAAGTTCTTACTTCTCTCTACAAAATCTCACTCTTTTCTTCTTCCGATCATCAAACAGACCACACCTGAGCATTTCCGGCGTCGAAAACGTTCGTTTGGACCGATTAGTTCCGGGTTCTAAGTTGGTAAGTTCTCTCTTCATTCAGCCGGTTGGTTTCCTAGTACATGCAAACCTAGTTTATGGGTTGCGTGAGTCAATCATCTTGTTCTGAGAGTTTCTAGATTTCTGTTTGGTTTAGTTTCTTAAGGCGTGACTGTAGAACGCTAAGGTCTCTGGTAAAGGTGAACCCGTATTCTGAACTGTGAACGTTCGATCACACTTAGAGGTAATGGAAGCTTATATAATTTGATTAAGATTCTTGTTGTGAATGGATGTACGTTCGTTGATTTCTGAATGAATATGAAGTATGATTGTTGATATGTTTTGACTGTATGAAGTGTGAATATTTACTATGATATGGATGTATGAATGTATGAAAAAGGAATTGAAAAAAAATTTTTTTGGTTTTTTTTGTGAAAGAAATGTATTGATAAGATTATGAATTCTTAGTCTAGGGTTTTATGTGAAATTGATGTTCGTCACTGAAGATCTTTGACCGTTGGGTTTCCGTGGACTCGGTTGGAACTGGATTCTTTCATTTGGAAAGATTCCAGTTGAGGACCAAGCGTCTTCGTTCTGTAATATCTGTATATAAGCTTTCACCAAGGATATTCGTTCCTTGGTGTTTGATGGTAACTTAAGTATATCTATATGTATTTGTATATTTGTTCATTCGTGAACATTATTTAAATGGTATCTTATTATATTTATCAAGCCTTTCTTCTATAGTTTAGTAGTGTTCAGTCTTACACCAAGCGCTCGTACTAAGTAAGTGCTCAGTCTTACACCAGGCGCTCATTCTCGTTTTTGTATCTATCTTTATAATAAGAGCGTTCGTCCAAACTCCATAGAGTTTGCTCTCTACAGTGCTCAGTCTTCAACTGACATTCGGTTTCCTTGAGGTTTAGCTCATTAAGAAGCTAAGTATTTATTGGCGATCGGTTTCTTCATATGATTCCGTCAAGTACTATTATTTGGTGTCCTACAGTACCTGTCTCAATTGGTTTCGGCCTAGAGTTCTAGTCTCGGCCTAGGCTTTATGGCGTTCGGTTTGAACTCTCAAGAGTCAGTTCATTAATTGGCTCACTTGGTAAACAACATTCGATTATATTAGTCTTTGAAGAAGATTATTATATTCGTCCTTTTCACAACTATTGAGTAACTCTCTCAATTTGATTATGTTTGAGTTGGAGACATCTCGGTCTCACTCCAAGTGTTCAGTCTTGTTCTGGATTAAAAACTAACGTGCGATATTTGGTATCCTAAGGGATCATTATTCAAATTGGTTCAGTTGAGGTTTTAAATGAAAGATGATAGAATATGATATAGATGAAATGAGTTTTGGTTATGGAAGAGTGTTCCGGGAAGGAATATCTCATGATTTGATATTGGAATGGTAAAGTATGAATGTGGGCACACTAAGTTGGCGGTTCATCCTGATATTCCGTGATTACTCGTTTCTCACGTAGAGAAGGGTAAGTCATGTGTGGGAATGGCAGGAGGTCCTCGTCCTTATGGTTAATTTGGACGGAACAGACCAACCTCGGGTGGCAGCTGTTGGGGGTATCCCAGTTGCTACATCACCCGGGTGCACGAACGTCGTAGCTACACAAAATTCATACAGTCCGGACAGTCAGAGTCTAGTATTAGGCTTTGCATGAAAGTTAATAAGTTATCTTGTTTAAATTGATTGAGTGAGATATATGTTGATAATTGAATTAAATTACATAAGCTTATCCTATTTCCTGTCTTGTCCGTTTTGTACGTTCGGTGGTTGTCCTTCTATTGCAATGATCATCCGTGTGGATGTGAGCAGAAGGAGAAGCTTTGCTAGAAGAGGCGCTGGAAGAAGAAAGTTGTGGTCGAGGTAGAAGTTAAGACCGAACAGTAGAGCCGTTCGGTCAGTAGTTAGTTTCTTTGTGTGATAACCATTCGGTCATCTGTTGTTTTCTTCTTTTGTATGACCGTTAGGTACGTCTTCTGTAAACCGTTCGGTCTAGATTGCATATTTGTACAGTTTTAATTTCCCGTTATCTTGTAAGGTCGTTCGGCCATAAGCGTACGTCTCATCTTTTGTAAGACTGATCTGAAATATTATTAATATGTGATTATTCCCTTATATAATTTTTATACTGTATTTTTGGGATGTTACAATGGGGATGATTCAGTCATTTTTTACAGGGAAAGTCACATAGCTTCTCTTATTTCTTTTAATTTCATGTTTGGAAGGATCAACTTTAATTTCTAAACAAAAATATAAAAGAAATGTTTAGAAATGAATAATTGAAATCAATATTTATTGTGATTAAAAATTAAACGCTTTTGAAATATATAGGTTGAGTATAATAATCGGTATAATTATTATAATGAAAAATGTAATTACTATAACAAATATAAACTATAAAACAGTGTAACAAATCTGAAGTTTACATTTATTATGTAGATTCATGAACTTAAACGTGATGATATTAAGATGTTTCAATTTTTCAATTACATTATATCATATTTAGAAACTATATATTCTAGAAAGTATGCATTATTATATATTTGATAAATTTGTAGTTGTGAATATTGTATAGGAAAATACTCATTATATATAATTATAGAGATTAACAAATTAATAAAAGAAATTATTTATTTTTTAATATAAGTGTACCAAATTTAGTTTAACTTACATTTAAATTTTTTACAACTTAATCCCACTCAAGAAGGTAGAGGCAAATTGTTTTTTCATTTAACATTTAATATTTTTAAATATATAATTCTAAAGTATTTGTGATAATAAGATTATAATATAATAATATAATAATCAATAAAAAAGAAAATTAGTGTATGATATGGATTAACATGAAAATAGTTTAAATTAAATGGTTATTAATTATTATTATTATTATTATTATTATTATTATATATTATTGATATTTAATTAATTGTTATTAATGTTTTCTTTGATTTGAGGATGATAGAAAAATATTTTAATAGATAAAATTGTAAGGAGAGCAAATCATCCCTAGAATGAAAATTTAATTATTACTATTATTCTAATATTATTTAATTAATTTTTATGTATTATTAATATGGATTTATTTATATAATTATTATCATATTCGATTATTATTAACTTATATTACTAATATTATTAATATTATTAAGTTTTCATTATTATCATGTAAATATATTTATATTAGTATTTTATTTTATTATTATTATCACTTTTTAACATTAAAATTGTTAATATATTTTTATTAAGATATAAATTCATTTAAGTCAATATGATCTTTGTTATTATTTTATAAATTTATGCTAGAGATAGTTGACTTCATGTAGAGTTGGTAGCCTTTTACGTAAGAAGTCAGACTCAAGTATGTTTTACATAAATACAATGTTTTTATTAGAGCTTTGTCAAAAGTGGCTTGTATGAAGTGTCAAAGTAGAAAACTTTAGGAGAAAACATTTTCAAAATGTTCTTTCTATCTCTTAATGTCTTTATTGATCTCGTGCAAGGATTTTTGAGTAAATTTATGTACTTTTATTACCTGCATAGATATTAAGAGCAAAACATACAAAAAATAAAGCACATTTTTGTACATGTATTAAATTACATTAAATGTTTTAAACTTTGATAAGAGTTAAGTCATATTGCATGTTCAAAACATTTTGTCACATGTTAACTCATTAATAAATGCATTGTTAGGACAATGTTCAATATATGATTATTAGACGCTACAGACATTGGATGTTTATTTTGAAAAGTTGTTTGTGAGTTATATCATTTAACGAGCTTTTCTTAAACGATTCATGACATAAATCGCTTCCATGTTTACACCTATTGGATATAAAACTTTAAGTTTCAATGTCTTGCTAAGCCTTTATATAGAAGCTTTCTTTGTTAGATGTTGTTTGTAAAACATTATTTGTTAGACGATATAACTTAGAAAATGTTATTTTGTCAAATATATTTAGCACTTTATATTGAATCGTTATTATTTATCTTGCTATACTTTAACAAAGATATTTTAATACACAATCCTCTTAAATGTTTTACTTACTAAATGATATTTTGTTAAGTGTTTGTATTTAAACTTCAAAACTTGAGAGCAGAAGAAATTTAAACTTTAGGATATTCCTTTGCATTGGGCACAATGAACCTGTCAAGTTGCATTATAAAGATATGACACTACCTAATTCATGCTAAGAATGAAAAATAGGAAAGTTCACTAAAACTTTAAATCCTATTTTTTCATAAAAAAAAATATTTTCTTTTATTAAAACTTAAAGTATTTTTACTTTCTCAAATGAAGAGCTGCCACTAAACTAACCTTATACTCAACAAACTCTTCCAAAGACGTTTATTCCAGAAAAATCCAAGGTCAACCTAAATACAAATAGAAAATTGTAACCTAATATCTGAAGCACCCTATGTGAACAAAATTCGTTGTCTCGTGTTCCTACTTCAAAAGTAAGTGAACTTGTCCTTTGTTTGTCTTGGAGTCTTCCCAACCTTCTTGAATCCTTCGAGCGTGCTCCTTGTGATGAATCCCTAATAGACCCAAGTCATTCGTCACTATGTTAAGAGCTTGATAATTAAGTTAAAATGTACCTAAAACTACACTGTCCAATCCAAACAACACAAAGTCCTTATAACACCTTTAAACACATAGGAAAACCATATATGCTCTTAGGAATAACATAAAATGTCTTAGAACTACTTATCACAATAATCTTATAGATAACTATAAAAAAACACACAAGCTAGATTTTGCCCACATGCAAAGGAAGAACCAACATGAATCCATAAATAGACAGAAAACTACTTACCCAAACTGAGAAGTTAATCCGTCAAGAATGGAGAACTCGCCACAAGGATCACTCGAGTGATCTTCAATCTTCAAATAAATAGGCGAGATGTTAGATAATCTAGAGAGAATAGAGGGAGCTTAAATAAAAATTTATAGAAAGAAAATATGTTTTTAATAATGAACTCGTTTATAAAATTAATTTATACTTAAAATTTTTGTATTAAAATAATGGTTTAATTGCTTTTTTTCCCTACTTTTGGTGTAGTGTGTCAAGTTGGTCAAACCTTTTAAAATTTGCCTCCCTTCCATTAAATATGCATAAACTTTCATGATGTGACAAAAAAGTATGGTACGGGGCATTGTCTTGAGATATTGGTTGTGATAGGGTTCTTTTATTAAATGTCCTTTTCCAAACCCTAATTAATGTCTAAATAAGTTGTTCCTTAATTAATTTTCCTAAATATATTTCAAACTTAAGAACCCTATCAGAGAAATATTCCCATTCTCTGGCTTTCCCTTCCTCGTGGACCAACCAACATTAGATGTCCTTCATCTCGCGTGTGGCGTTAATTGAGGAGCTTGCGACCTTGGTTGTTGGAGAAGGCGATGACGCACAAGACACCCATTTCTTTCTCTCCTCTGTTCGCTTCGCAGGGGACCTCGTTCTCCTTGTCCCTGTTTGCTTTTCTTAGGGAGAAGACTCATTTTCGTCTTTCGTTTCTGATCCGTTTCGCAATAGGAAGATGCAATTTCTTCTTTCCTCTTTATTCTCGGTTTTGGCTTAGTTTTCACAGGATGGGAGAGGCTTCACGTTTGATTTAGGGTTTCGATTTGGAGTTTTTTTTGTGCATTTTGATTCAGCCTTGGGGAGAACCATTTCTTCCTTTTCTTTCTGGATTCAAATTAGGTTCCTGTTTTTGGGTTTTATGCATTTTGTGTGCGCTTTAGATGTGGGTTTTCTGAAGTTGGGAATTTGGCTTGATTTATGGTTTTAGTTAGGATTTTAATTGTTCTCTAATTTTGGGCGATTCTGTTATATTATTTGAGTTTTTGTGAATTGGAATGCAAGACACAAACAGACTTCGTGAAGTAACCCGAACCATAGATCTGACATCTTAAAACCTTAAAAAAATTGGTTTTGTCACGTTATCATATTTTTTTGCCACATCATGAATTTGTTTGCCCATCATGAAACAATTAACTCTGTTCGTTTATATTTAATGGAAATAATTTAATGAGAAAATTTTTACTAGTGTGAATCCAATTGAAACTTTTTTAAAAATTAAACCACTTGACAAACTATCGAAAATAGAAAAAAAACAAATTAAATTAAAATAATCGAGTATTATCATTTTAACATACTATCATTCTTAAAACATTTTTTAGAGCTTTACACAATTTCATTTTCATATCAAAAACTAAAATATATACAAAGAAAAAGATAAAAAAAAAATTAATGAATAATATCGTTCTAATCTGAAGAGGAAAGCGTAGCCACAGGGAATGGGACCAAGGAACACTAGAGTCTCTCGATTGGTCACTATTGAGTTCAGTTTGGTTTTGTTTTTGTGAATTATTATTCACTGCAAAATCTGTTGCATTGCCAGTTCACGGAGGCCACCGTGCACGCGCATGCGTTTCATCCTGTTCAATTTCTCCGGCCACCATCGTACGGTCACTGTTTGTCCATTTTCCAAGGGCTTTTCCTGACATTTCATGCTGTGAAAGGAACAAGAGAGCCGTTAGAACGATGATGCACCAGCAACTTATTGTATTCCATGCTTTAAAAATATTTATGGTTACTGTTAGTTTTCATGCCTTAAGTACATTTTTAGTTTTGGCTTCTTTCTTCGTAAGGCTATTTTTTATTGTAAAGTTTTTAATAATTTTTTTTTTTTTATAAAATTTAAAGAGAGAAAAAATTTGTTGTAAGTTCATGTAATTTTTTATTCGTATTACCATTAAAATATTTTACTTGATTTATTTTCACATTCATTATTTGGAGACATCAAATACTAATATTACATCATATAAAATAGTCGATATAATTTTAAAATACTCAATTAATTTTGACATTCAACACATATACACTTAATGACGGCTTAGGGATAAAAAAATATTTTCAATATTTGAAGGACAGAAAATATAACAAAACTTATAAGAACCAAAATCAACTTAATTTCAGAGATTAAAAAAATAGTCAAACTAAATTTTTATAAAACTTTACAGAAAGTGGAACAAAATAACGTTTTTATGCATTGATTAAAAATTATCTTATAGAAACTTTTTTACTTTTTGTAAGTAGAAATTGAACACATACCATGATATGTGAACTTCCATATACCATTATTATCAACTCAGTTAAATGAAATAATTAAAATTTTAATTACTATTTTTAAATTGATAAATGACAGATATTCTATAAATGGATTATATAATTCTTTTTTCTTCATTAAAATTATATTCTTTTAGAATTTTATTTTCTTTGACCTCTTTCAAAAACTAAAGTATAATCATGGTATTGTTATGCTAGCAAAATACAATTTTGAGGAGTTAGTAAGGTGAAAATTAAACTAATTTAATCAAATTCTTGAAGTAGTTTTTTTTATTAGTATTTAATTTTTATTTGACTTATCGATCAAGGAGAGATGTTATAAATGTTGAGTTTAATATATTAAATAACATACAAAGAATATGTAATTGGTATGCACACTATCACTAGGTAATAAGAATTAATTATGATATCTAATCCGATTGAGCAGTGATTTACGAAAACAAAGCGAAATTATGATATCTCTAATTTATCAGAGACTTTCAACTATTTCTATCGGTAAAACTTTTTTATAGTAATTTTATACTATAAAGGAATTACAGTATTTTGCAAGGATTAAAAGTAAAATTTATTCATTTAACATATCAAAATCAATAATTATAATTTTTAGTAATAGAATCTAAAAGAAAATTATAAATACAAAAATCCCATCACACTAAGTATAAACTAAAAGCATATTAATTAAATATTAATTTTAATAATAAATAAATAGTTAGGTTGTAATGTAAAATTAGATACTCAACTTAATTCATCACATATTTAAGTTAGACTGAATAAAAAAAAAATTCTTTTAATATTTAATTAAATGATTTCGAGTAGAGTTAATTAACAACCTACTAAAACAATACTTTATTATTTTATTCTTATAATTTTCATAATTTTTTATTATGACGTCAAATTATATAAATTAACAATTTAATATCTTTAAAGATTAAAATGCAGTTTAATAATGTTTGAATAATATAAATATTTAATTAATTTATTTATTCAATAATATAAATTAACATTTTAATTTGTAATTATTTTTTTAATATTTAATGCTATAAATAAATGAGCGATTAAGTCTACTTTTATTTATTATAATAAATATATAAAATATGTTTGGAGGACAAAATAAATTAACCCATCTAAATAAATAAGATTGATCTGACTAAGAATTTGATACCGCTGTCTAAATTTAAAAGAATTTCATTACTTTCTTAATAATTATCATTAAATGAAAAATAGAGCTGCTGTGAAGTGGGCCCACCTAAATTGGTATTTGAAAAAATGGGCCCCACTCACTAATCATAATCCACTTCCAGTGAAGGATATTCCACTTCATCACAACAAACAAAAGAAAAGAAACACACGCGCGTTCAAAAGAAGTTGGAATCACGCGCCATTTGAGAATTCCAAAAGCCAATCAAGGAAAACGGCTTGACGTTGATGAAAGAGAGAAAAGAAGTGTACCTTAAAGAACCAACACTGTGGGTCCCACTCTCATTTTTCTCTATCTTGACTGATATTATTTTTTAGGATTGATGAAGATCATGAATGGTTTTAATATATGTATTTTATATGTAATATTTTACTTCTATAATTATCATTATTAGTTTCCTTTCATAATTATTATTTATATGAATTGATATATATATATATATATATATATATATATAATATTTAAAGAATACAAATTGTCATTAATATATGGGTTAAATATGTTTTTAGTCCCTAAAGTATTGGTCATTTCTGGTTTTCGTCCCTCATTCTTTTTGAAACGTTTGTTTTAGTCCTCGGAATTTTGGTTTTAGTCCTTATTTGTTGCTAAATGAGGACCAAATTTTTAAACAATGTTTAGTTTTCGAGAACTAAAACGAACGTTTCGAAAAGAATGAAGACCAAATTGTACCTTACTCTAAAACAGGGACGAAAACCAAAAACGACCAATACTTTAGTGACTAAAAACATATTTAACCCTTAATATATACAGACAAACATTTTCAAATATTACAATCTACTATTATTTTTAAACAGACATGGTATTATTAATGAATTTATTTTCCTTTTATTTAAAATTAAATTATACTATTAAAATTAAATTATTTTTATTATAAAATGACACAATTATTTATATGGCTAATGTTCCTTGTAATATTTATTATTACCGTTACATTCGTATTAATACATATTATTTATTATAAGATGCAATGAATGATACTGAAACAATAATTTTCTCAATATTCATTAGTCTACATTTATTTCATTTAGATATTACCAATTTATATATTTAAAATTTTAATTTGTTAATGTCAATTTTTCAAATATAACTTTTTTAAATATATCTGCCATAAACTATACTTATACTTTTAAAGTAGTAACACTGAAAGTAACTTTTTTACTGATTTATAGTGGAGTAACACTGTAAATTTCTTTTATACTAAAAGTAAATTTTTACTGATTGATAATTGAGTAACACTGTAATATTTTTTACACTGGTAATATAGTTTCATTATATTTTATTTTTTCTATAACTATGTAAATACTCAACAAATAAAATAAGTGAAATAATAATAAAAGTTTATAAGTATTTGGTGTAAGAACTTTTTTATACTTTCAATCAACAAGAGTTCATTGTTATTATCCTTTTATAAATAATTATTATAAAAGAATTAAAAAAACAAAAATAATAATATTAAAAAAAGCAAAAGCTTGTACCCACAGTTCATAACTATCACCACCAACAGCTACAGCAACACTTTATAGAGTGTGAGAGAGAATTCTTTCTTCTTCACTCACCATTTTCCAGTTTTAGAGAGAGAGAGAGAGAGTTGGTGTTAGGTTTGTGGTGGAAGGAAATAGGAAGAGGGTGTGTTTGATGTGGTTGTTGTTATTGGCTTTGAAGTAGTGGGAACAAAGAGAAACAGCTCCATTATAATATTACACAGTTTTCTTTCATTTCAATGCTGGGTTTGTATTTTGTCCCTTTTGCTTGGTTTGTTTGTTTCTTCTTCTTTTCCCTTTTGTTTTATGGAACACAGATCCCTCTTTTGTCTCAAAAAGAATTCCTTGCAACTGTTGGGCTTATGTGGGTACTGTCATTTGTCAAAGAAATAGAAGAAAATGTGTGCTGTTTTTTGTTCTTATTTTTATTCTTAGTATTGTTTTCAATGTGTAAAGAATTTTGATTTTGTGGATTCATGTTTCTGTGAACGGATTTTTTTTTTAATTGCTTATGGAGTTAGTGTTTTGATGCTTCAAGTAACTCTGTAGTTTTCTGATCTGCTAGCCTCTCATTAGTGATTTCAAGTTGGGGTGGTTTTTTCCAGTACCATTTTATGATTTCTACTATGAGTAGCTTTTCCTTCTTGTTTCTAGCGCTTCACGCAATTATCATTGTTTATTGGCTTTCTATATGTTGCATTTCTTTGCTGGGTGTGCCTTTTAGCTATGATATGTAAACTAGGATTGCTTGATTCGTTCATTGTTTGGTTCTGCGTTGTTTTGGTGGCTGGCTAAAACTTGTCTTGGTTATGTTCACCGTTTTGTTTGTTGGAATTCAAGTTGAAGTAATGAAGCTACTGTTGAATGAACTTATGGTTTTCTTTGCAGGGGCTTGGTAACTGGAAGTGTTGGTGTGATGTTATGTGATATTGTGACATGGAGAGGGTTGCTGAGCCGAAGTTACTTCCACGGAACTTGCCTATCCTTGTTGAGGTATCGAAAGCACACACATCTGCTGCAAGAGAGCCGGGTCAGAGACATAATCGGCAGGAGGTTTCTGGTGCTGCTGGGATTTCACTCAGAGAAGTGAATCAATTGTCCAAAACAAGGGATGTGCATGTCCCTCTTTCACATCTGGCCTCAATTAGAGAAGTGGCCCAGTTAACCAATGCACGAATATATTTGGTACAAGAAGATATGGGATTTGATGGTCGATCCTCTGAGGAGTCCCTCACCTTTGAGCCCACCATGACATGGAAGGGAAAGGGCTCCTCGCCAGAAGCTGAGGAGTTTGTGCCTGATGGTGATACATTGAAGGAAAGCAGCTATTCATTTGAGGATGGTGGTCCAAGTTTATTTGCTGGTGCTAGTCATCCCCCTGAGCCTGTTGATACAGATCTTATGAGAACCGTTTATGTACCGATAGGTCAAAACAAATCGGAGGCTGGTTGCTTGATCAAGAGCCTGCCCACAAAGGGCCCTTTTTGGAAGATCTCTCAATTCGTGTTCCTGCAAAGAAACCAAATCCAGCTGTTCTTACCCCTGAGCAAAGTCTGGTTGAAGAAATAAATGGCATAGGGAACTTGGCATTTCTGGGTCCTCGGGCATCACAGAATACTGAGAACTCTCTCCTACCTCCTGATGCTGAGGAAAAAGAATGTGTTTGGGACGCTTCTTTGCCTCCAAGTGGCAATGTCAGTCCACTCAGCAGTATTGATAGTACTGGTGTTGTCACTGCGATGAGCATTGTTAATAGTTGTGCTAGTACATATCGGAGTGATGCAATGACTAGTGATGGCATGCTTAGTTTAGATAGAAACTGTGATAGTACTAAAGGGAGTGTAAGGGGGGATTCACTGGAGAGTGCAAAAACTAGTGCTAGCCGGGCAAGTGATAGCAGTGGCCTCAGCGATGACAGCAACTGGAGCAACATAACTGGTAGTGCCAATAAGCCTCACAAAGGAAATGATCCTAGGTGGAAGGCTATTCTTGCCATCCGATTGCGGGATGGAATTCTGGGCATGAGTCATTTTAGATTACTCAAACGTCTAGGATGTGGTGACATTGGAAGTGTATATCTTTCAGAACTGAGTGGAACTCGGTGTTATTTTGCAATGAAAGTTATGGATAAGGCATCCCTTGCAAGCAGAAAGAAGCTGACTAGAGCACAGACAGAGAGGGAGATATTGCAGTTGCTGGACCATCCATTTCTACCAACTTTGTATACTCATTTTGAGACTGACAGATTCTCGTGTTTGGTGATGGAATATTGTCCAGGCGGTGATCTGCACACTTTAAGGCAGCGGCAACCTGGGAAACATTTCTCAGAATATGCAGCACGGTATGCTTTATGTTTTACTTAGTTGCTTTTCTTTACCTGAGTTCTTTGCTGTTAATTACTTTCCGTCATGATAATTTTCTACGATAATGTTTTCCTGTTCCTTAATCCTTTTGCATTTGGAGAGTTTGAGAAAAAAACTATTTTACTTCTTTTTGATTTATTGTTTCTTAATTCATGTTATGCTAAAAAGACACTTTGAAACTAATGTTTGCAATCTTTT
Organism: Vigna umbellata; assembly: GCF_029865625.1. Taxonomy (NCBI): domain Eukaryota; kingdom Viridiplantae; phylum Streptophyta; class Magnoliopsida; order Fabales; family Fabaceae; genus Vigna; species Vigna umbellata. The sequence continues at coordinate 25,301,681 of NC_142171.1, read as the reverse complement.
TTCTCGATCTTTATGAATTAGAGAAACATTTTTTTTTAATTTCTTGTTTCTTTCTTGTCTTGACTTTGTTGAGATATAAGAATAATTTGGATTATGCAACTGCATTGGTAATGTGTTTCATGTGATTTCTTCACTAAACGAAGTACTTGGATCTCTACTGCTAGAATCCCTCCCTTGAACAGTAGCCTCTCTGCAATATTTCAAGAAAAGATAGCTGCTTTTGTTGTATGTCTTCTATGTATGGTTGTTTTGTTTAAATCTTTGTGAAGTTTTGAATCAGTTGCTTCATTTCATTCGACCATGTTAAGTGATTCATGCATCATATTCATAATCAATGATACAATAAAGATGTAATTAAGTTGAGTGCATCTAGTTTGCATGAGTTATCTTGAAATGCATTTTCTTAATGAAATATGCTCATATGTGTCTATCTAGCATTGTTAGCTGGATCTGCTTACCACTCAGGAAACTATGTATAACAAGTATCTTGCTGAAGTGCTACTCTTACAAGAGTATTTTTTTTTGTGTAGCATTTTTATACAAAAAATGGGTTTTCTTGCTTTAAAACTATAGACATAATATTGGGGAAATTAGCCTTACAATTTGTTGCTTTTTGTGCACACAAATGGTGTTTCATCATCTTGTTCTTCATAGCATGCCTTTACTGTTGAATAAATTCATTCCGGGCACACAATCACTATAAGTATTTACGGTGTCATTTTCTCTACATATAGCTTTTATGCTGCGGAGGTCTTGCTTGCTCTTGAATATCTTCACATGCTTGGAGTGGTTTACAGAGACCTTAAACCCGAAAATGTGTTGGTTCGAGATGATGGTCACATTATGCTATCAGATTTTGATCTTTCCCTCAGATGTGCCGTGTCACCTACTCTTATTAGATCATCCTATGACGGCGATCCTTCTAAACGGGCTGGTGGTGCATTTTGTGTGCAACCTGCATGCATTGAGCCATCATCAGTGTGCATCCAACCTGCATGTTTTATTCCTCGGTTGTTTCCTCAGAAAAACAAGAAGCTAAGGAAGCCAAGAGCTGATCCTGGATTGCCATCCAGCACCCTTCCAGAGCTTGTTGCGGAGCCTACTGCAGCTCGATCCATGTCCTTTGTTGGCACTCATGAGTACCTTGCCCCAGAAATTATCAAAGGAGAAGGTCATGGAAGTGCAGTTGATTGGTGGACTTTTGGAATTTTCTTGCATGAGCTGTTATATGGTAAAACCCCTTTCAAAGGGTCAGGAAACCGTGCTACACTTTTCAATGTAGTAGGCCAGCAGCTCAGGTTTCCCGAATCACCTGCAACCAGTTATGCCAGCAGGGATCTGATCCGTGGCTTGCTAGTGAAGGAGCCACAGCATCGTCTAGGGGTTAAAAGGGGTGCAACAGAGATCAAGCAGCACCCATTCTTTGAAGGCGTGAACTGGGCATTGATTAGGTGTAGCACTCCGCCAGAAGTGCCGAGACCGGTGGAAAATGAACTACCAGGGAAGGTTGGACCAGCTGATAATGCTGTTGGGCTTGGCAGCACTAGTAAGAGGATAGTTGGTACTACTACTGACAACATGAAGTCTGGGGGTAAATATCTGGACTTTGAGTTCTTTTAGTTCGGATTCCTCAATCTGCTTTTTATTGTATTCTCAATTCTTAGTCATTTCCATGGGTGCTGCCCAGCATTACCATGTTATTTCAGCTTACCTTTGGTTCCTTGTAGTAAAAGTCCATTTCAGTTGGAAATATGATACCCCAAGTTTAGATTAGGTTCTTCACTAGTTCGCCTTGTCTGATCCCTCAATTCTTATGCATAATCCATAATGTAGTGTTTCTATACAGAATTTAAATACTTATGAAAATTTATAATCCTTTTCACATTTTTGGGCAAGATTTGTGATATGTTATCAGGATTCAGGTTCAACTGATGGCATTGTTGTGTGCTGTTCCTTCATTTTGTCATTTAACATACAACAAAATCATACTTTTCTTGTCAAAATATGAAAATGTTAACTACTTTACTTCATTTGATGATACTTTTCCTACAATACCTTGACATGAATGAAGTCTAACTCTTGGTTACATCATCATAACATGTACTTTTTGTTTACAAAAAAAAAAGAACATTGAAAGATTGGTAAAATTTTGTATTGTGAAAAACAACCTTCAATCTAAATGCATTGTTTTCCCCAGAGTTCCCATGTGTAGAACACAACAGATGCAAGATAAAAGTATGAAATCATTGAATGGATGTTAGAATGAAGATTGTTCTAGAATTCAGAAAAGCAAAATGAGGACCACATTTGACAAACAGGCTCTCCATTTAATGATGCAATCACTACTTTTCATGGTCTGTTTTTGGTCCCCTCTACTACATTTGTGCTGCATGTGTGATAGATTCTTTGCTTGGGGATGAAAGGGGACTTGTCAATATAATGTAGTCTTTTTATAGCCTTGTCACAATTTGCTCATGCCCCATTTTTCTCTCTATGGTCCTTTCATGAAAACATGGATGTTTCTGAAAGCTGCTACAGGGTTTATCGATGACAATGACATTACCATAACAAACCTAGACTGGAGTCAAAGTATGTTTGAATGGAAAAGAAGAAAAAAAGAGATAAAAATGGATAAATTTTCATTTTTAAATTGAAAATATTATAATTTTGTATGAAGATGAAAGTATATAATATTTTTTTAAAGTTTATTGACCTGTCTTTTATCCTTCAGACCCTTCCTACCAGATGTTTTTTTTTTGTTTGCTTTTCTGAAATTTATAATCGATTTTGTTTTGATCTTCAAATAAAGAAAATTCAGCCTCTTACTTTTTTTTAAAAAAAAAAACTTGTCCCTAAATATTAAACTTGAGGATTTAAAAATAAAATTTTAAAAATAAAATTTTAGTCCTTTAAATTTAGTGCGTATTAAAATCATATATTTTTAAATGTGTGAAACTACAAGTTAATTCTTTTAAAATGAGGTACCAAAAGTAAATTTATTATAAATTTTAGGGATTAAAAACAATATTCTTATTTTTTTAAGGATGCTAGTTTAATAGAGAATATACACTGATTTATAATATGAGATCACAAGGCAAGAAAAATTTGAACCTATACCCACACAAATAAGTAAATAAATAAAACGTATTTTCAATTATTTTTCTTAGACTAATTGTGTTAATTCCATTAGTTCATGATGATACATCAGTATTTATAATTAAAACCGTACGAGTAAACAATTAAATTGTGTACCTATTTAAAAAATTATTATTATTATTGTTATTAAACGAGAGTTTATTTTTATTGAGACAAAAATAATTATTATTATTTTAATAGTAACTTGTATTAGATAATTTGAAATAATTTTCTTAAACTATCTTCGAATTAAGTTATGTGAAATTGTATTTTAGATACTAGATTTATACAATCTAAAACATATAATCTATAATATATTTTAGATTAAGTAATTTGAAGTCGTACTTAAAATTTTGAAATTGAAATCTATGATACAATTTTGAATATAAAGTTCTATAATAGAAACTCATTCGTTATCTTTCATCCTACGAGATGGCAGAATAAAAAGTATGTGATTGCAAAAAGAAAATATCCTTTGAATAAATGCCACAATTAATCCATCAACTCACAATTAATTCATGGTACGTGAATGGCTACATACAGACTCAAGAGCCTCAGTGAACAATGAAGAAAAACTTGCCATTGCCTGGAACACTCCAGGTAAACCAGTCTGAAGATTGTTGAGTGTCATAGCTCTGGTCACCTCAACAGCTTTCGAATGCCTCACCATTTCATCTTCAACACGTCTTTGGTAAGATGCTAGTTTCAGTTTCTTCTCAGCAAGAGGGTCTCTTGCATCCAAGCCTTGTCCATCAGCAGGACCAGACTCAGGAGGTGTTATGCCTACCATAGAATACGAGTTGTAAAACTTCCTTTCTATGCTTCTCAGAGATGAAGATTTCTTCTCAAGTTCCCTGGAGGCACTCTCAGTTCTCTTCTGAATCTTCAGCTCCTCAGATTGCTTCACTGATATCACATGCACAACGTTGATGAAGCTCTTGATTGCTTCTGAAGCAACTGTGTCCGGAACACGGTCGAGGGCAAGTTTCCATTCATCACAGAAAGAAAACACATGAGATGATTCACTGTTATTGTTGCTGCTGCTGCTGCTGCTGTCATTTTTTACTGGAATAAGGTTCAACTTGAGCCAGCCATGCAGAGAAAGGATGAACTCACGTTGAAACTTTATCAGGCGGCAGAAACTGGAATGCCAAGCTGACACAGCTGATTCAAGATCCCTTGTTGCCTGCTTGTGTGATTTAGATGTTGAGTGACCTTTGGATGATTGGTTCACAAGCCCACGGACTTGCTGCACAATGTTGCTTTGGATTTCATGGTACTCATGCATTGATTTCCACATATACATGATTCTGCATTTAGTATATAATTAATATCACAAACAACGTAGCTCTGATACCAGGAAATGGACTTTTAAGTCTAACTTAATTTCACAAAACTAACTTAATAAAATGAGATTTGCATCCACTTGTATACTATAAATTGACTTTATTTCTGGTTAACATACACTTTCAACACAATTATTTTTAACTCAAAACTTTGGAACCATAAAATATTGTTATTACTTTTAACTCAAAACTTCGAAGCCATGGATTTAGACTCACTTATTATTCCTGACAGTTTTATGCTTATGCAGCCTCTATGTAACATGATTTACAGCATTTTAGCTGAGTTCTCAGCTTGACATTTTTTATGGATTACTCAGTGACTTTTAGTTTCTCAATTTACATCACTTTAGTTTCTGCATTGAAGGAAATCAAAGAAAGTCCTGACAATGTAAAACTAGTCTGCTATTAAAAAAATGTGACTAAAGTGATGATATTAACATATACGGAAGTAGTTATTTAACATTTTCTTAGTTTTAAAGAGTAATATAAAAGCCTGTAAAACTAGAGTGAAGGTTTACCTCTTTTTAAGGAAAGAAGACAACATTTTTAAATAAATATATTAAGATGTTTTCTTTGCATTAAACATGTGTAGTGATAACAAACACAAGTCACAGGAACCTATAAAAATGCCTAAACAACTTGGTTATCAAACTTTTACTGAAGTTTGGATTGTAACTACATGATATGATCACAACCACTGTTCTTTACCAAGAATCATGCTTCCATATGCTTCCTTGAATCCTCCAATTTCATGCATATTTTGCATAATTGGCCCCTACTAATGATCTGGAAATAGTACCAGAAGGTAAGTGATTTTTGTTTGATTCTCTTATAATCATTCTGTGGTCCATGGGATTGAAAATCGAAGTGTGAAACCAAGTTTCACGTTGAATAGAAAAATGAAAGATCCATTAATCCATTATCTTAAGGTTTTGGATAAAGAATGATGTCAATCTCTTGTGTGATTAGATTCAAATCTAATTAGTATCGTGTAAATCCATTAAAATATAGTAAATTTAAGGTAAGATAATGATTTGATTATGTGTGACATGAAGATTGATTGGAACCATGTATAAGTGGTGATCAAGAATTACCTAATAAATTCTCCCTTGAAACATGTCAAACAGTTAATTAACAGTTAACAATACTAAGGGCTTTATCTTAATACAATAATTGTTTTAACATTTCTGACCCCTCAGTAAATAATTTTTACCAATGTATGAAGCCTTAACGTCTTAAAAAGGCACAAGATTTTGGCAGGTAAAGTAGTGGGCCAAGACTGTGTTACAGATGCTGGGCAGTAGTTGGAAAATTGGTACAAACAAGAGGCACATGCACTACTTATGCAGGCCTGAGGAAGGAAGTGATGTACTATAGCAGTAAGCTATATTGCTTCAACCACCACACTATATGTTTTATATTATTTTATGAATAAATAAAAAATTGCATTATTAAATTTATTAGACCTTCAAAATCCTTAAGTAACCGTAATATAATTATTATAGGATTTGAAAAGGGAAACAGTGTTTAATTATCCTTTAATTCATGAGCACAAATAAACAGTGAAGAAATTGTATAATGAGCAGACATACCCACGGCAGAGATCAACAAGCTGAGGAACGAGATCAGCATCCCTAAGGCCATTAATGGCAGCTGAGGTGGTGGATACAGCTTGAGATGTAACAACAATTAATGACTGCAACCTTGTTATGGAAGCCTTGGTCTTATCTAGCTTTGCTTCATCACCATCTTTGCATTCTAGACTCTGCAGAGCTGACAGTTTCTTTTCATGTTCAATCTTCACACATTCTCTTGCCTAAACATGCAGAGCAAGGAAAATACAGCAGCATGCATCAGCACACATCTTCCAAAACTCCACCATTTTGGCTAAAAGTAAATGCAACTTCACCAACCACCTCACTTCACTTTGGTTAAAGGACACCCTAAGCTAAGACACTACACATGAATCAAAATTTTCAAACATCCAACATCTTCTACAATCTATACATTACTTTTCTATCCATTTTTAGACAGACATATTACATGTATAATTTTATAAGACAACATTTTTGCCCCTCTTTTGGACAACCAACAATTCATCACAATGTGAACTGTGAATCACATGTGGCGAAAATTTAGGCATCTACTCCTTTTGAATTTAACAATTTTTCTTGTGTTTTTCTTTCTCTAATATTATTGAAATTCTCGTATCGAAATATGTTCGATTTATAATATAAAAATAAGGCAAATTTATAATATATAAGTGAATGTATATTTCATTCTGTAAATCTATTTTATAAGATTAAATTAGATTTAGAGTCAACTTCTTAACATATTAATAAAGTTATATTTATAATATACAAGTGGACGTAAATATCATCTTATAAACTGTTTTTTGGAATTGAGTTAGGTTTAAATATAATTTATTTTTAGTGTAATATATTATATTTTTTAAAATTTTTAGTTATTTAATCTTTGTAAGTTGATTTTATGTTATAAAAAAGTATTTCATAGAATTAGTAAAAGAAACCACTCTACACGTGATGCACAACTCGTATCTTATTTTGCTTTAAATTGAATTTATTTTGGCTAAAATATATATTATAAGTTTAACATTTTTAGACACAGGGGTACTTTAGACATTTAATACGGACACAGTAAACAATGCACAATTTAGTCAAATACACTGAAGTGGCTCGTTGGAACCCATCAAGTATAATAATTATCCAAGTACCATGGGTCCCACTGTCAATCCACCAAAGTTTTATTAAATTTTATATTAGTTTTAAATAATTTAAAAATATTTTAATCAAAAGCTATTACATTATGTTTTCTATACGAAATCAAATACTAAGATATTTAAAAATGAAAAGATTTATCTAAGTTCTTTATGGTTTGCGCAACTTCTTAGCAATAAAAAAATTGCACTTGTAAGAAGACAAAAATACCCCGGAGCAAATCAGAAACTTACCTTCACTTCCTGATACAGCTTCTTCTCCCAAGCCAAAAGGCGTTCCAAAGTGGAACCCAGGCTCTTTGAACCGCCCGGTCCGTCCAACGAACCGGCGTCGAGCCGGTACTTAACCACCAACGGCGGTTTAGAGGTCCAACTCGAGCTTAACTTGCTGAGTACACTATTTGAATGGTAAAGTGTTTCTGCATTCGATGTTTTATAGAATTATGAGGAAACTAATTATATAAAAATTAAATTTTATATTTCTTTGTAGCATTAGAGAAGAAGTATCATTGACAAATTCATAATTAGAAAAAATTACTTTTAATATCTATGTTTAAGAATTATAAATAACGTGCGTAAGAATTAACATGAGATATTTATGAAATAAAGAAAAGTTTTTATAATTAATAATAAAACTAATAATTAAATTAAATATATTTTATGAGTTTATTAAAAAATTTGACTAAAACGAATTAATTTAAAATTTTGGCGCACTTTCACAGAAGCCAAATTGAAGAACACGAAAGCCTTACTCCTCAATTGCTTAAAACTCCGATCAAGGTGCGCTCTGCTAACCTCGAGCATCTCCGATAACTGATCTCCGGCCACTGCAGCTTTCTCAAAATTCTCCTTAACCGCTTCCACTATCTCTTTCAAATCCCTATGTCTCACCGCTACCTTCGCCTCCGCCACGTCATCGCTGACCTTGTTGTTCTTCGCGCCCGGAGCATAGCCTCCGGCGACATACTGTGCCTTGGACGGTGAGGTGACTCCGACGCCTCCTTCCTCATGCTCAGACGAACTCGAGGAACTGTAACGGTCCTCCCACTCGCTGCACCGAACCTCCTCGCGCTCCGTCTGAACCTGTTCATGTAAGTATTTCTCTTCAGATTCCGTTTCTGTTTCGGAAATCTCTGGTTCTGCCTTTTGTTCTTGTTCTTGTGAATCGATGTTTGTACTGTTATCATTTTTGCGATTGCGTTGAGAGTTTGAACGGAACGGATTGTACATCGATTCAGATTCCGATTCCGACGTTTCGAAATTCGGCGTTGTTTGCAGTTTGTGGTTTTGGCGTTGGCGAAAGTAATCGGAGCCTGGAGGAGAAGGAGGAGGATAGAAATTCTCCCAATTCCAAACGGAAGAGGCTTGTGAAGTAGGCGTGGATTGAGCTTGGTGCGCGGTGGCGAAGAAATTCGAGTATTCGCTTCGCGGCGAGGAGAAGAGGCTCGATTCGGAGAGTATGTGAGGGAGCTTCGGCGGCGGTTTGCGGCGGCGAGTGACGGCGGGAAGAGGAGGTTGTGGCGGATGTGAAGTAGGTATGGGTTCAGGTTGTTGTTGAGCGGCTGAGAAGTTCGAAAACTGGCTTCGAGGCGACGAACAGGGGCTCGATTCGGAGAGAACGTGAGGGAGTCTCGACGGCTGTTGACGGCGGCGCGTGACGCCGGAGGTTACTATGCGAGGGAGTTTAGGGCTAGCTGAAGCGGCGGCGGAGGGAGGAGGACGTGATGACGATTGGGAAATATTGGTGGTTTTGTGAAGGAGGACGGCAGGGGTGTCTTCGGCGACTGTGAGGGGTTCGGCGGCGGCGAAAGTGTAGAGTGCAGAACCGGTGAGGCGGAGGCAGTGGCAGTAGTCGGAATGCGCTGCCGCTAGGTGGTGGCGCGCATAGACAGCATCTTTCATTAAACGATGCCGCTCCTTGCAGCGCATCACGGTTTCCTCGTTGTCCAGCTTCGATGCTGTGCAACCCATTTTTGGCGCGTATACCGTATACTATACTCGTAATGCTACGAGTACCTACAGAAATTAGTTAAATAAAAATATATAATGTGTTGTTTTCCGAATTGGAAAACAACGGCGGTGGTGCTGGGTTTAAGGGTGGCGAAATGTGAAGGGGTTTTGGAGTGGAAGAAGAAGTAGTGGCTGGTGTAAGAGTTTTGGTGTGGTGGTCATGTCAATTTCTCTTTTTCTTGTTTTTCTACTGTGTCATACAATTTTTTTATCTGAGTGTGTGATAGCTGTGGTTGTTTTGTTTGTTTGTATGTAAAAGCCCTTTGGTTAAAGTCTAAGAACACTGTTTTTCTGTTGTTTGTGTGGGGTTTTGGTCCTAATAAAGTAAAGAGGGAATGGCTCGTTTAATCATGTTTTCGTTCGTGCGATCATTGACCATTTATCTTTTTAGTGAGATATCCAATATAAATAATTTCTGTAATGATATACCTAACATGTCATTGTTCTGGATTTAATGCTCCAGTTCTTTGATAATGTTTCAAATTTTTTAAATGAAAAATTATTTGAAAACTATATTTATTTAAGATTACCAATTAAATTCTTCAGCAGTATTAAGCAATTCATGATATTGATTGTAGTCGTGTAATATATAAACATTCATTTGTATAATTCTTGTTACAAATATTTGTAGAATGTATATTATTGATATTTTTATTTTTATTCTCATTTTGTCATTTTATTTATTTTACTTACATAATCTTTATTCATTTTAGGTATGAATTGATTTTTTTTTTTGTGAACAGAGATTTTTTAACAATTATATTCACTTTTGTTTAATATATCTAACTCTTGTACATTTATAATATTTTCAATTTTTTTTATCACGTTAGATTATCTATTATATTTCTTTCCTTTTCTTTTTCTTATCTCTATTGACATATACATTTAATGATATATAATTAAAAAAGTTATGCTGAATAAGGGTACTATTTTGTTTTTGCTGTGGGGTTGGCTTCGTATAAGGATTATTGGAGAGACTGTGCGACTTGGGAATTAAGATAGAAAAGAATGTGTAAAGTGTTAACTACTTTTTTCTTTTTTAAGAAAAAATAAACTTTTTTCTCCACTTCAATAGATTGAAGCTCTAGCTTTATTGGATCTTTTTCGGACATCCTGAAAGATGAAGCGAGCGATAAAATTGTTGTATTTTTTTCTTTTTACCATCAAATTATACATATTATGGGGAAAACAATAATAAAAAAATAATCAAACAAGGTTTGGAAAGTAAAACAATATTAAGATAAAAAAACATATAAGTTCCATTAAAAGAAATTATTTTCAAAATATAAATAACTTACTAAATAAATAAAAAACTATTAAAAAATCTATATTGCCAAAACATAGATTATTGTTTTATTAAAATTTTATTTATTAATTTTATCTACAATATGATGAAATGCTTTATTAAACCATTTTCTATCTAAATTAATTGACTTTCTAATGGAAAGATGAGTTGAACTATATATGATGAAAAATAAAGAAACAGCTAAATTACAAGACAAAATATTAGTGATTGGTTGCTAACTTGGGTCCACTTTACACCTCAGGTGGACAAAGTGACATATTACCTTTTAAAGAAAAAAAAGAAAGAAAATTCATTAAATGCAATACATTCAATACAATGTTAATAATCACCAATTGACTAAGAATAGAAAAAGATAGAAACTGCTGAAAGTTATCTGGATTGTAGGGAGAGAGCATCGGACACTTTGGATCCCTTTCGGATCCAATATCACAAATATAGTACCATCCGAATTTAATATTTAAAACCTACGTCTGTCCTTTAACTAATTGGATAGTTTAGATTCGGATAAGTCGGTTTCGAGGAAAATATAAACCAAATAATCTAATTTATTAAAGGTTAAACTCCTTTAGTTATCTTTGTTTATGTAAGTTTTTGTCCAATTCGAACTTTGTTTTTTTTAAATCTCCAATTGAGTTCTAAATAGTATTAATTTAAATCGATTGGGATCTTGTTGTTAAATTAGGTTAACGGGGTTAAATTGTTGACCTGAGATGTTTATGTGACTAGCTTTTTTTAACTTGGCATTCACACAGTTCTGTACATGGAATTTAAGAATATTTAATAATTTAAAATTAGAGATTTTTAATGTAAAATGTAATTAAGGTTTGTTGGTGGATTTTAAATTAACCCTAAATCCTAATTACATGGGGGCAAAGCTATGCGTCAGTGGTGCCGTCACCGTAGTCTTGCCGCCAACCATCTCACCGTTACGGCCAACCACAATGCTCATCTCGCCAGACCACCCAAAGCCATCACCTAACCCTAATTCGCGCCACACTATCAAGCCAACACCATTGTTGTTCATCTTCACGGCCACGCAAAGACCACTCAACGGTCGACGAAATCGTCGCGAGAGACCTCCATCGCTAATCCATCTTCTTTCAGCCTTCTTCAAGAACAACAAACCCTAAATCCCTAAATCGGAACAACAAAAAGTAGGGAAAGAAACTTGGAAAAGAAAGAAAAAAGCGAAGGAGAAAGAGATAGAAAAAGAGAATTCTTGTTGAAAACGACAGCAAGGAATCGTACTTGAGAGGATCCTCCAAGAAAAACTTCAACTATGCAGCGCGCTGAGCAGAGGGCCACTCCAACGGGAATCTGCACGAACCCTATCGGCATCTCGCAGCACTGCCCAATATCGAATCATAGTCAAACCCCTGCACAGTTAAACCCTCTAGTGACCGACCCGGCAGCCTTTGCACCGTCGCATGACATATCGCATTTGCCCGACCACAATCCCCAAGGCACGACTCCAAGGCGTATGACGGGACAGACCCCGAAACCACCTCTTTGTTGACGGATATGGAGCGTGGGAGAGGGATTTGATTGTGCTTTATCTCGGAGGCAGGGGAGTCGAGGAGTAGGGTAGGGGCCAGGGGTGCGAGAGTCTTCGCGGAGGAACGTCTCCTCATCAGAGAGCTCGTCGAGGGAGGCACAGGAGCCAAACCCAAAGAAGCAGGTGAGGTAGACACTAGAGGAGGGAGATAGAAGCTGGATTTTTATGAAATATACAATATAAAAAATATTGACACGTCAACTTTCTACCTCAGCAAAAACTTAACCTTGTTAACCTAATTTAAAGACTCAATTGATTCAAATTAACACTATTTAGGACTGGAGATTTTAAAATGACATAGATCGAACTGAAAAAACCTACATAAATAGAAATAACTAAAGGGTTTAACCTTTATTAAAAAGCATGGATGGAAATATGGTTAGGATAGAGGAGAAAATCATTGGTCTTGGCGGCTATGTCGGGAGAGATGACTGCGTCTTCTCCAATGATCCTTCGTGCCACTGATGGAGATGGAAACGATAGAGAATGAAGTGCGACGACAAATAATTAAGGTTTTTTTTTCTAAAAGATGGAATCAAGATTATAAATGATCAATTTGAGGAAATCTTAATTCTTTTATGGATTAAATATGTTTTTTTTTTCTAAACTATCAAACGAATTTGTTTTTAATCCCTCTTTTAAAATAAGATACATTTTATTCATTCTATTTAAAAAAAACTGTTAATTTTTTATCCTTCCACTGTTAGTTTTGGAAGACTAAAAATTAAGGTTTTTTTGAAGGATTAACTGATAACTTTTACTTATTTAAATGTGTTGATCTAACTCTGTAAAGTATTAAGCAATGTACATACATTATTGTTCATATCCCTGGCTTCTATTCATAATTAGATGACAGATTAACCAAGGGAATTTCTTTCAATTAGAAAATACGGGATATGTAATTATTCTGAAAAAATTCACTAGAGAATCAAAATCAAACAGACATGCTGAAGAGAAACAAAAAAATAATAATTAATCATAGTTGGCTGGTTAGTATCGGAGTGATTTAGCAACCTCAAAAAAATGTGCAACATTCTCCTCAGGCGTACCTACTTTAATTCCATGACCAAGATTCAAGATATGTTTCCCTCTACCTGCTTTTTTCACAGTATCATTTATCCTATCAGTGATGAACACCACGGTCCACATTTCCTTGGACAGCTATATTTGGTCCCAGTCGCCTCCTACCATCAGCCATATCAACTGTCCAATCCAAGCTAATTACATCCACTCCTGTCAAGGCTAGTCTTTCAAGCAAGCCCCCAGATCCACTAGCATACAGGATCAAAGGGAGATTTGGATGGCTTTTCTTCACAGCATCGATAATCTGATTCAAGTAAGGCAAACTGAATTCTTCAAAATCCACTGGACTAAGTTCTGTTGCCCACTGGACTAGCTTGGTATTGAATGTATCTTACCATTGACGTTGTAAACTTTTGCAGTAAAGAGTGCAGGATCTGTGGAGAAATCACTGTTTTATAGTGATACGAGATAACGAAATAGTGCAAATTTGCTAGTATTAAGAATTGGTTTTTAATCGTAATGAACAAAATTTATTTTGGAAATGTACACAAAATAGAGTTGAAGAAAAACCTAAACAATTATGGTAACATGAACCGTACTAATTTCTTCCATTTCAACCAGAACTAATTTTCTAACTAATGACCAACTTAAGGATTTGTTAATCATCTGGATTGATCAGTATATTTCAGGATACAAAAATGCTGAAAAAAACGGATTTAAAACATAAGAATGTAAGCGAGTTTCCATGGGCAACAACTTTAGTGAGCTTGAATGATAAGGGAAGATGGCTGAAGATTACCTTGGACTCAGAAAGCCAATCTTTTTATTTCTGAGAAGTTTTTAGATGAACCACCTTCAACCACATATGATGCCAGAGTGAACGGTGCCCCAACAAAACCAAGAACTGCAGCTGTATCATTCACATGCAATCAACAGTTCTGCATTCAATGATATACACAAAATAATGATAAAGAAACAATAACAAGATATTTGGGTCTCCATGAAGCTCCATTATTTACTAATACATAAAACAACTTTATAATGCAAACGGAAAATGAAGATTAACCCAATATATTAATACCACCAGCATGGTAGACAGTTCAATAAAATATATAATTCTGAGTTTCAATATTATATGTTCCCCCTAGTACCACATGACGTATGCCTAATCACCTTTCTCCATCATTCCATGTTATTACAGCCCCCAACCAATTAACATCCTTAAAATACTGAGAATTCCCTTTTAATCACAAAATATACAGAATTTCATGTTTTATGGTATTGGACAAAACATGCATATTTCAGGTATAAAAAGGAAGTGGGGTGTAAAACGAACAAAAACAGAAATGCAACGGAACATAGCACCAGTCAGACCTCTTTTCTCAATATTGTCAGTGCTTCACCAATGTATAGAACTGATTCTTCAGGAACAAACTATCTCATTTGATTGACCTGGGCATCTGTGTGAATAGGATCAAATATAACAGGACCCTTACCCTTCACAATATCAAAGGGTATATTCATTCCAAATATAATGAACAATATAAAGTTAAAAACTATCACTTGTATATATTTTTTTACTTCAAAAACAGGTAGAAAAGACGACTTTAAGCTAACTTCATGTAAAGAGTGTACGAGTTGTAGTAATCTTTTTGAGATGTATGTAATTTCCATGAATAAAAAAAGAAGCTAATTTCATATTTAATAATGGTTCAATTTTTTCCATGAATTTTTAACTTATTTTTTATGCACCATGAATATCCTTATAGGATATTATCACAGTACCAATCTTTGTTTCAAGTATTTAATGCAAATGGACAAGTATAACTCAATTTCTCGACCACTAATTAGAATACTCCTATATTATATGATCCATGTGCCTTTTTTCTTATATATTTTCTTATACTCCTATTTTTTAAATAATTCATCCTTTAGCGTTTATTGTGAGCAATATCTGGGTCCACACGACTAACAACGATGATTCCAGAATAAGATATCACCCCTCAAAAATTACAGCAGAGGCACTATACGTTTCAACCTTTTAAAACTAAAATACCACTCAGCCTACATCTTTGAAGAAAATCAATGGAATTTGGATTCAAATCATTGTTTATCCTGTCTCTGCATCTTTACCCTATGTAATATCCCTCAACTTCAAAATACAGAAAAAACTCAACTTTACATAGAAGGAATATAACTCTAGTTTCATGTCCATGTTTTGCCATACATAGTAGATTTCACAAGTTTCTGGTATTTACATATTAGTAGAGATGGAGATGGAAACTTGCCTGAGTGTAATTATACATGTAGTGAATGTTAAAAAACCATAGAATATATAGTAATAGAATAGTAATAGTTTCAAGGCAGAATCATTTCATCAAAATTGAATGATATGGATAATTTGTACCTTGACAGCAGCAGAAAGAAATCTATGAGCTATTGACTCCATTCCATCCTCCTCTGTCACAATTCCCTGCAAATAAAATGGGGCAATCAGCAAGGGAAAAAGTTTTAATCATGTCTGAGTTATTCATAATATTACATACTATATCTACTACATAAAATAGGTCAAAATATAGCCATAAATGGCCAAGTTATCAAATTGGGGTTCCCCACAAAAATGAAGGGGAAAGTCATTTTGTATCCCTAATTCCCTTTGAGAGAAAAGTTAGCAAAACACTATGATAGGGGGTAACAGTCACGTAAGTTCCACTACGTACAAGTGAAGGAACAATTCGGATTGCAACCAACATGGATTATACCCAATAATAGTGTCTCAATAGCATTTGTCCTCCCTGTAATAGATCTAGAGCACGAATTGCAGCAAAAACAAACTGCTTGTTTTCTTAACCAAAGAATGTGAACAGTTTTTTTCTAAATCTATTTTCACAACCTTTCTGTTATCTTCTTAGGTTTGACAATGTCTTAATTCAGCTCAATTCTCCTAAACCTTTTTTTTATCTTATTCTTTGTCTGGTCGATCGATCGAGGGAAACTTAGAAGGTTCATTTGGTTATGCTTTTTTTTTGTTGGTTGAAGATGATTATGTGGTTGAGTCCACAGCTTGTGAATGATGATGTTTTGATTTTTGTGATGTCTTATATTGTTTCAGGGAATTGCATTCTATTTTGTATATATTTGCGTTGGAACTTTTGTATATGCGTTTTTTTAACGGTTTTTTTGTTTCTCATTCTCAAGGAGAGCATTTGAATTGAGCATCTTCTCTGAAGCCATTTTTTGGTTGCGTTTCGCGTGTTTTTGGTGGCTTCTCGTGGAGGTTGAAGGACTCCAGTGAAAGAGTGGTGCAATTATCGTGTTGGTAATACGTGTTAGAATTGGTGCTGGTGGTTTTTTATTTGAAGGTTAGAAAAATCGGAGAGAGAATCGGGGTGCTTATTTTTGTGTCTGAGGGTTTGTGCTTGAGAATGGGGTAAATAGGGAATGTGTTGATGCAGAAGTATGAATTTGGGAAACTATTAGGGCAAGGAAACTTTGCAAAGGTTTACCATGCAAGGGACCTCAAGACTGGGGGAGAGTGTTGTCGTTAAGGTGATTGAAAAGGAGAAAATTTTAAAAATTGGGTTGGTGGATCTAATGTTTTGAGGATGGTGATCATTAAGAAGGATGGAGGGCTACTGAAATTGGAGAAATCAAAGGCAGGTAGAAAAGAACCGCTTTTCATTGATGTTGAAATATTTGAAGTCGCTCCATCTTTCCATTTGGTTGAGATGAAATCTGGCGGTGACACATTAGAATTCCAGAATATAGTGAAGGAAGATTTAAGACCAGCTCTCAAAGATATTGTTTCGCTTTGTATGGTTTTTAATTGATAAATTTTCAGGGATCTTAAGGTTAGAATTATAAGGCTGAAAAGAAAGTATCGTTCTTTCAAAATATTTTTCTAGCTACAAAGTTTTTCAACGTAATTTCATGAAAGTCTCTGTGAACTTATGATACCATTCAAGTTCAAGTTACAGATGTCTGGTTTTTGAGATGATTCCCTTTTTTCACGTTAATAGCAAAGCAATCCCTTGATTGCTCAAGCAATATACTCGTGTTAGCTGATTCCAACGCTAAACTATACACAAGCTTCATCGTTGTGTCTCTGTATTATGTTTAGATCGTATCATTGCGAAGGACATGGATATTTTCATCACCAAATTAAAATAATTTGTAAAAAATGTAATCCAACGTGTTCTTCGTAATTGATACATTTCGTTGGTATATAAAGTGACAAACATTGCATTTTCACTTGAAATTCCATCAGCAAAAGCTGAAAAAGAGAATACTAACATCACAAACATTTTACAATATAGCACACATGGTGTGGTGAATACTAAGATATTAGTTTATACATTCATAAATTCTACATAAACTTGTGTATCTGAATTTATTTGGCTCCAGCTTCACTTAAAGGTGGAACCAATTAAATTCAATATAGAATCATTCATCAGTTTGTAGTAGAATCTGAAGTAAGTTTAAGCTTCATATCACATTATTGGTTATTTGTGGTGGCCTAGAACCCTAATAGCTAGTTTTCACACTTGTAAACTAAGAGAAACGTCCAAAGTTTGGTTCCCCTCCATTTGAACACAAAGACTCTCTTTTACCCTTATTGATTCCCTCTTATAAATGTACCTACTTGAAACCTAAAAAAAACCCACCAAATTGATACTTGACATGACCAACAAAAACCCATAATAGTAGTCCAAGTAAGAATCATTCAAGTTGTTCCTTATCCAGCTCTTTTTGTCACCCCTTCCTGATATTTTATCGGCCATTGTCACCAAAAAGTTGTTCAAGAAGTTCCCAACACCTATCCCACTAGTCTCTGCATGTCTTTAGGGGATTGATCATAGAAGAATTCTAGTAATCCAACAGCATTAAACACATATGCTATCCCTATTAATACATACTGAGGCATCAGCCAAAATATACTCATGGGGACAATATCTTCAGGTCCAACTACGTGGTTCGCACTGATAACATGCATTCTTCTAACTTTTACTGCATAAGCAATTGCAATGGCTATGATCTTGATTGAAATCCAATCCCAAGCCTTTGAAGCAATGTGATTCCTCTAGGATGACCAATTTTCTGGCGCATAAACGGTACAAAAAATGATCGTACATTTGCATTTAGAGAAGCATGGAAAGTGTCACAAAGCTTCCAAGAAAGGCTGAAGGAATTCTAAAATGAGGTCCAAGGTTTCTGTCCAAAGTGGTTCCTTGTTTCACAAAAAGAGTGTTGATTTATGCCCAAATGGTGCTTGGAATCAGTGTCACGAGCCATATAAGGGCCATACCAAAGATAAGTTTAGAGCCTTTCTACTTGGGTTACTGTCAGCGATATCCTTTTGGAACTAGTACTGTCTTCTTTAATAGCAACCTTGTCCAAAAACCTGCACACAAGTTTTCAGTTTCTAACAAAATTAATATAAGTAAAAAATATTGTCTTTATGTGGCAGTGGAATGTTCCAACATGATCCAAACTTTTGCCGATGAATGTGCCCTATGTGTCTCTCTATGTACCAACAATTCAAATAGAGACTATATCGTGTTTTTCATGCAATAAGTGATAGCTATTGTTTTTAGTAACCTCCAAGGTCACAATTTGGTTGAAAGATAGGGACTATGAAAGAAGACAGATAGTGTGAACTGTGCACATAGAAGAAATTTAATGACTCACTAGATTCTGTGTCAAATTGATGAGTTGGACAAAGGATGGAAAATGCCAAATTTTACTAGATGAGCTATTATTAATACACAAGAATCTTTAAAACATAGAAATTTTTGTGACGAGGAAAACAAAACATGACCTCATTTAGTTTCCGTGTGTGTATATATATATATATGGATGTGTATTTATAAAAAAATAAAAGGTATAAAATATAAATAATCATATACGATAAAATTTCATATTTGAATATTTAAACCTTTCCTCGTTTTTAATTATTAATCCAATATTTTTATTTTTAAAACCGGATACTAAATAGAAATTTATCTCTCGAAGGGTTTATATATTTTCACTCTAAGATGTTCATTTTCATTTTTAAATAACTAAACTTTATATCATATCATTATCATTTTTTCATTAGATATTGGTTGGATAAAAAAAAAACTATATTATAAATAATATGTATTTATATATGAGATAAAATATAGTTAAGTAAGCACATTACCCAAAATAAAAAAAAAAGGACCCCACAAAATATAAGAAAACGAAATCCTAGATTGGACAACTTGCCCTAGACATAGAGCACCTAACCCTATTCCAACAGATTCTTAAGAATCTCACCAAATTCAAGGCTACGCGTATAGCTATATCTACATATATATTCACAAGCAATCAGATTAAAACATCAAGATAAGAAAATGTGTAATAGTCTGTGGTAAGTGCCGTTTTAAAAATGCATGTTAAAATTTTTATTATATATAGTCTCGCTCTACCCAAGATTAATATGGTATACTTATTAACTTGTTTAATTTTCTTTGCTAAAAGTAAATTTTCATTTAATTTTTAATATGCTCTAATTTAATTCCTATAAATTTCTTTCTTTTAATTCTTTAATTAACCTCCCAAAATATCTGTAGCAAGACCAAAAATTGTTTAATTGTAGGAGATGCAATGAAGCTCCCAATAACCTCTGAAGAACTATAAACTCTTTTAGGTTTGTGAAAGTTGTATTGTGTGGGGAACAACAATCTATAGAAACTAATGAAATTGCTTACTTCTAAAAAGCCAAACAGGGACCAAGATTATTTTAAGGATTACTAAAATCGATAACCACACTAGTAAAAAAAGCGCTTTTTAACGCGCCATATATACCTCGGTTTTACTAAAACCGAAGCATATAAAAATGCGGTGGTATTTTCGTAAATATTGAGTAGTTATATGCCTCGGTTGTATATTAACCGATGCCTATAAATTTTACTGTCTCGAGTAAAAGGCGAACCGAGGTAATTCCCTGTGACTGAAAGGCTTTAGGCACCGGTTTAAATTTGACCGAGGTAATATTCTGAAATTAGACACCGGTTTAAATTTAACCGAGGCAATACCCTAGGTTAAAACACGAATTTCTCTCTCGCACCTGCACTCTCGCCCTCTGCCTCTGCCCTCTCGCCCTCTCGCCCTCTTCCCTCTCCCCTCTCGCCTCTCGCCTCTCGCCTCTCGCCTCTCGCCTCTCCTCTCGCTCGCCTCTCGCCTCTCGCCTCTCGCCTCTCGCCTCTCGCCTCTCCCTCTCGCCTCTCGCCCTCTCGCCCTCTCCCCTCTCGCCCTCTCGCCCTCTCCCTCTCGGCCTCTCGCCTCCAGTTTCTCTTCTCCACCAAACCCCAACCTCAGGGCACGCCGCAAGCCGCGTTCATCCCTTGCCGCAAGTCGCCGTTCATCGTCACGGTAAGCCTTCTGCCCTCAAACATTCATAGATCTAAACCCTCCGTTAGGGTTTCTTCTCCTTTTCACCATTTCCCTTCGATTCCACCGATAAAACCTTGTTTGCAGAGGCATGCGGGACAGAAGCCGGTGAAGGCTTCGTCGGGGTGGCGAGGCAGGAGTGGAGGGACCGGGCCACGCCGCTGGGGGAAGAATAGAGAAACTTGGCTTTCTGTTTCACCATGTGCGAAGAGGAAAAAATTTGGCTTCTCTGACTTTCTGTTTCATCCATCTCTGAGTTTCTTCTGCTGTAATATTGCTTTTGAGAATGTAATTCTACTGCATTGCATCTGTAGAGAGAATTTTGACATTATGTTGTAATATTGTGTCTTTTTTGATATTATGAAATTCTTCATTGTTTTAGATTTTTGAACTGTAATGGGAAGAAAATAGAATGAATGAATCAAGTTTGGCGTCACTGAACGAATGAATTTTGTTATCTGACTTCTTTCATTTTAACGTTTTTAACGTTTTCAATCTGGGATATGGGATTCTGGGGTATTCTGGGGTTTGAAAATAGAATGAAAAAAAATCCTACTACCTCGGTTTAGGTTCTAACCGAGGCCGTAGAGACCGAAAAAATAACCCGGTTTAGAACCGAGGCATAAGGGTTATCACTTTTTGCCTCGCCTGAATATGCCTCGGTTCAAAAACCGATGCCTATCAATGAAATTAACCGGTGCCGTATCGTTTTCCTGTACTAGTGCCATAGTTTTTTTATAAACAAAATATATATGACACATATAAATTTTATATTCATTTAATATTTTTTAAAATATAAGTTTTTATTTATAACTGTTTTACTTTTATACTTTAAATATAAAATATGTCATCCTCTTCCTTCTTTAACTTTTTTACCTCTGCTTTTATTTACTTGTGTCATGGTATTTATGGGGAAACTTCAAAGATACTTTAACAATATTTTTAAAAGAGGATACGTAAATAATATTAAAATGTTAGTCAAAAAAATATTGTTAAAAAATTTCAATTTTCTGGTTATGTTTATATTTATAGCATTCTTTTACCTTTTTCTTCTTCTATTTTAAAACTGAGTTAAATATGTTTCGTTATTTTTAATTTGTTTGAAAAATTAAGTTTTATTCTTAAATTTAATTATATATCTGTTTTCTTTTATATTCTTCGAAAGTTGTAGAAATATCTTTTTCAATAACCTGTAGGCAGAAATTTTCTATTTGACAAATGGAGTTTTATATTAAATATAAAATTGTTTGTGGAAGATAATGTTTTACATAAATTTTATAAAATATAGAAACGGAATAGTTATATAGATTAGGTAAGAATAAAATATAATTTTTTAAAATAGTTTTGAGACGGAAAATATACTTAATTTTCTAAATTTTTAACAATTTATCTTTTTCAACTAATACATATAAATATTATTTATGAAAGATAACATTTAAATATTTATTTCTGTGTATTTGTAACAATTATTTAATATTTTTTATAATTTTTTATTTAATATAGTTTTAATATTATTAGAAAGAGTTAATACGGTTTCTTATGTTATATTAGAGTTAATATCGTTACATAATAGTTAGTATTTCACAAAGTAATATATTTATGTTTATGTAAAAGGAAAAATTTTCATATCATTTTATTAAATCATTTTCCAATAATATTAAAGTTAAAAATTAAATATGCTCTTAGTCTTTAAATTTAGAGATAAAATTAAAGTTCATAATTATATCAAATTTTAATACAAGTCTTCAAACCTTAAAAATAATAAATATATATATATATTTAAACTTAATAATATTAAACGATTTTTCTTATTAAACAACATTCATCGTATTGACATCAATTCAACTGTGTCAAATAATATCAACAATTCAAACATCATTATAAATAATAAGTAAAAGAAAATTAATTTAATCAAAATAAAAAGATTATATTTATTCATTTTTAAAATTTAAGAACTAAACTGTAAACGGTGTCAAATTAAAAATTTTACATCTAGATTTAGAAACTAAAATTATATTTATTTTTAAAATTAATCTAATGATATTTTAATTTTTTAATAAATATTGAACAACATTGAATAAAAAAATATTAAACTATTACTACAAATACAAATACAGGAAAAAAAAGATTAAACATTAAAACTTTTCAACGATGACAATGTTCAAACTTTTCAAAATGGGTGAATAGTTGGTTGATGAGTCATTCTCCCTGCACCTCACCATCCTCATTCTGCATCTCTCAAAAAAAACTATAATTCCAAAAGTGTCCTTTCACAGTCAACGAGGAGAGAGAAAAAAAATTTATTTAAAAAGATTAATAAAATTTGAAACCTATTTTACTTATCTTCTTCCCCTGCCGCATCTCACTCTGCCGCATCTCACTAAAACCCTAGATCTACACCCCCTCCTTCCTCCCTCTTTTCTCTCCGTCCTCTCCTCTGTCTCTCTGTCTCTGGCATCCTCGGGTTCGTGGCTGGCGTCCAGGTTAGTATGTAATATATTTGTTTCCTGTCTCTTATGTGCTTGGTTGGGTTTGGGTAGTGATTGGGTTCGTGGGTCGTGATCTGATCGGATCGGAGCTCGCTGGAGGTGCACGCCGCAGTTGGAAGTGCGGCAAGGATCAGAGCCGCAGTTGGAAGTGCGGCTCGCTGGAGGTGCACGCCGCATTTGGAAGTGCGGCAAACGTACAGAACTGGACTTCGATGTGCGGCTCGCTAGGGTGCACGCCGCAGTTCGATCTGCGGCAAACGTACAGGACCGGACTTCGATATGCGGCAAAAAATGGCGTTTTTCGATAATTTTTTAATTAAACATTGATAATATATGTGATCTGCAGTTTTGTTTCTTTGAATTTGAATTGAATCTGTGTTTGAACTGTTCGTGTTGTTGCATGGTTATGATTTTTTTTGAATTCTTTATATTTTTTTTTGAAATGTTTTCTTATTGAAGTGTTTTTTATTTACACTATATCTAGAAGATATTAATGTAAAATAATTTTTTTATACTAGTAGATACTAATTTAAAATGGTTACTGACACTATACACAGTAGATACTAATGTAGTAGATATTAATATGTAGTAAATACTAATGTGAACCAGTAGATACTAATGTAAAATGGGCTTTTTATACTAGTTAAAAAGATTTTTTTTATACTAGGTATCAAAATAATATAGAAATATAAAGTATTTATGTGGTGACTCTCTTATTTTCGTATATTTAATTTTATATCATTTTTAAATTTTTTTTAAAATTAAAATAATAATTAAATTGTTTATTGAAATAAATAATAATTATTAATTTGGAATCTTTTGTAATAATTTAATTAGTTTTTTAATCTTCCTCTTCCTCCTGCCGTCACGCTGCTGTATCTCCAAATCTTATTCAATCCAGTAAACCATAAATTACTTGCTACATCGAACATGAACAGTGCACCTAAGTGAGGGTTTATAAAGAAGATATATTTTTGTGCATGTGGTTGGGAGTTAGAAGAATGGTTGGGGGTTAAAAAAATTAATTTATTAATTACGGTTTTGACTTTTTATTAATAAAGGATAAAATGGTAAATTTGGGGGTGCAGGATGAGGTGAGGGAGGTGTAGGAAGATTCACTCTTGGTTGATTTACGTTTAGTTGAATGAAAGTACAGATTCCAATGTAGGGTACAGAAAGTAAATTTGACTATTTTTACGCAAAGTGTGATGAAAGGCCCATAGCCTCCATTTACAGCTTTCAAAAGTTCAAACTACATATCAGATTGACATTTTACAGCAGTTTGGTACAGCCACAGTACTTTCAAGAAAGAAAAAAGGAAGAACACCAAGATCTGTTGGTTAAAGACTTATGAACAAAAGAACAAAAAAGTGTTTTGATTATATCTAAAAGTTATCAACAAAAGAGTTATGAATAAGTGAGACATAAGTTCAATTTACTTATAAAAATTAACATTACTTTTCTTCCTAATAGGATATTCAATTTTTTCATTTGTGATTAAACTTCATAGTAAATAAATTTTATTTAAGCTTAATTACTATTTTGGTTTTTATATTTTATTTAAGCTTAATTTTATTTTTCGAATTAAATGTATTTGTTTCTTATCTTTAAGTAAAAATTGGAATTAGTTTATTTTCAAACATTTGATCAAGTTTAGTTCCTTGACTTATGAAATGCATTGATTTAGTCATTTCAATCAAATTTTGTCAAACTTATGTAATGTTTCAAACACATTTATCAAATAACACTGAAACAAAAATGTGTTAAATAACCTAAACAACTCAAATGTTATCATAAAACATATTTGAAACATCAAATAAACTTAACAAAATTTGGTTAAAAGGACTAAATCCATATATTTCTAATATTGGAAGATTAAATTAGGTCAAAATTTTAAAGAGAAACTAACTTCAAATTTGACTAAAAACTAAAGGACCAAAAACATATTTAACCTTTATTTTTTCTTCTTTGTTATTGTTCAGTGGATACATATCATTACTTACATTATTACAAAAGACACTTTTTATGTAAAATATTTTATCTTTTACTTTTAAGTAACACTTTGATGTGGATGAATGTAATGTAAATTATGGTCGACATAAGTTTTCACATTATTCGTTAACCCTAGGCACAACATTCACATCGCCAAGCTAGTCTCACACTTTTTTTATTATTGGCAAAATATATACATATATTAATAATAAATACTTGGGTGCTCTAACCCTTTTAAAAAACTATATACTAAGTTCTTCCTCTATATATCCAAAATGATTTGTTAAGATCAAACTTTACATACCAAAACCCTATTTATCTAGCTTACTAATCAACAAACTATCAAACAAGTTCATTGGTGTAAAAATAACTTGGTTACCAATTTATTTTGGGAAATTTGATATTACTTAATTTTTGTAGTCTTTTCAATTCAAGTATTGATTTAATTAGAGTGTTGTTCCTTGACCATTCTTAATTTCCCACGTGAAATAAGGTTTGTCGTAAAATATACTCTCTTTTCAATTTGATGATTTTTGTGTTGTTTGTTCCCACTTTTAATTTTTATTCTGTTTTCACATTAAGAACATATTAGTCTAATATAAAGAATGTCTTCCAAAGTGCATGTGCATGTTATTTAGTTTTCTTGTACATTATTTCCTTTATTTTCTCAAGAAAACAACACAAGATTTTTGGTGTAAACGTGTATGTAATTTTTCTAGAAATTTGATTGGAAAAAATGGTATTAATATTATTAACCCACGTTTAAGTAAGAAGAGAAAGAAAAAAACTATGGACTATTTCTATGTTGGACAAGAAAAAAGAAACGCGTGATAATAGAAATGGACTATTTCAAATTTTTTTCAAATATTACTTGTTTAAGACATTTTTATTTATTTATTCATTAAAAATATGGTAAATATTAAGTGAGAAGAAATGTATTTTTAAATTTGAATTTATTATTCTTTTTGTATAATTGAAAAATAGTTATGTATAAGATGCTTGTGAACTCAATTTTATAATACAAATAATTCACTAAATGAACGAAGATGATATCTCTGTATATATATCATTAAAATCCATTAAAATTCATTTATGTTTTCTTTATCAGAAAATTAAAAATTCACTGTAATTTCATTTTGATGATGATATCAGGCATAATAAGTTGTGGGATTGAAGGATTTCTATCGTTAAATTATGGTTTTATATTAAAAATGTTGTACATACAAATAGGATGATTAAACATTATATTCTTCTACTTAAATTCTTGGAATTTCTTCAATAATTATCCAAACTAATGTCTACAAATATATATATATATATATATATATATATGAATATATGTATATATGAATATATGTATGTATATGCATAATAAAAAAAGTTTTTATGAATTTATAATAAAATACTAAAATACTTAAAGCAGTATACTAATAAAACTTTTTATTTTCTTTATGTTGTCTATAATATGTAACAAACTATGTTATAAAATATTTTCTTATGAAAATGTGTTTGTTAAAACAGTATCAGTCAAACATGGTCTAATTATTTTCTAAAGGTCGAAAAAAAGTCAATTATGGTCTAAAGTAGAAAATGGATGATTGTTTACAAAGTTTTGTCATTGACTATTCTTCCATGCATGTGACTAAAGATTATTTTAATTATTGCACGAATGCATGGAATAATTTTATACCTCTTTCGATAGTGGGTCGACTTTTTTTTAATGGATGGTCTTTATTAGTTATTTATTACAATGAAACCTTGATTTTTTAAGTTAGATCCGTTTTTACTTTCACTGCTATGTTTCTGAATGATTCATCATCTGTCTATCAGTTGACCGATCAAAACTTTTAACAAACTAATATTTAATAACTATTGAATGTGTTAGATGGCATGCAATAAAACATTTAGGAAAAAAGTTTTAAATAGGAAAAGTAATAACATTCATTCACTCAATTCTGAGTTATATTCATTCTTTCTTAAAAATTCTTAAAAGTTGTTTAATTTTATCAAAGATTACAAATGAGAATAAACCATACCTGGTATATACCAAGTATTATAATCATTCTTATTTCACATAGTCATTTCTGACTAGTTTAAGTTTAATCAATCATAACTAGAACGTTTAACTCTCGTGAAAACAATACAAGTGTTTTAATTCTCTTCAAAATATCCAAACACAATTAGTGAGAGGATAAATATAAGACAATGAAATATGAGAAGTTGTAAAGTTTTTTTATTCTATGAACAGACTCAGACGATTTAAGCTTATAGAGAGAATAACAACATAATGATATAATGATAGCAAAAGTTCTTTTTATTCTCTTGTGCAAGTCCTCTTTTCATAGCTTTCTTCGAAAGATGACTGTTATTTAAAGAGAGTTGACCTTCTTGAGAGTAGGTTGCTTCTTGTATGAAGATATATTTTTTTTTGCGCCTTGGGAAGAGTAGTATGCTTTCATAGTTAGAGCTAATTTTACCACTATGGTAGGACACATAAAACTTTAGGAAACATTTTCTTGCTATTTCACAATGTCTTTTTGATCCACGTGCAGTGCTTTTGAGTAGATATTGGTATTGTCAATATATGCACAAATAAAGAGAAAAAAAATAGAGCATATAGGATACAATTCGTATATGCATTTAATGATCTATAGGTTGATAGAGTGTTGAGCCATGTTTTGTAAAATAAGTGTTTAATGCAAGTCTGAGCTTTTTCAAGTAGAGACAATTGATAATATATATAACATTTATCACTTCTTTCTCTAGTCGC